>NW_024064891.1:441868-480196 GCF_009727055.1 Benincasa hispida | reverse complement strand
AAGCCGCGTAGGCAAAGGCACGTCCATCCAGAAAGAAAGAAAATGACGACTTGTTGATGGAGATGGGCTTTTACCCTGTGCTAACGCCACTACCTGACCTTATCACGAGCGTAATCATGGAGCATGGCTGGGATACATTCTGCCAGTGCCCAACCATTGTTGATTCAAAGGTAGTGCGTGACTTTACCATGGACGGCTACATGGCACTAGGGATGTGGTGACCATAAAAGGGCAAGTGGTGCCTTTCAGCGCAAAGGACATCAATGAACTATACCAAATGAAGGATAACCCGGATGCATCGGGTAACAAAATCATTAATGATCCCACAGAACAACAGTTGGAAGATGCGCTACAAGTATTACGCAACCAGGCACGTAGTGGTCGGTTTCTTTAAAAAGGCATCAAGACCCTAGCGTCCAAGACTCTGCTTCGGAGGCAAGGCTTTGGGTTTATTTGGTTAAAAAGCAGTTGATCCCAACTTCCATGACAAGACCATTTCAAGGATCGAGTTATGGCCACATATACATTGCATGCGGCATTCCAATCGATGTGGGCCAGTTGATTGCAAGTCAAATTCGAGGCTTTGTGGGTACATTAGAGGACAATACTTCTTTCCATGGACTGTTTCAAGTCTGTGCCTTCAGTGGGTGTAGGCATTGAGGAGGAACCCATGGAAGAAGTCCATGGCCTCATCAATATCAAAATTCTGAGGCTGCTCCTCAAAGACTCCCCACATTCCCAGAGTTACCTTTAAGAGGCTCGCAATCGATCTTAATGCGCTGCAAGAACCCAGGCCAAAGAGACAATGGAGAGATGATGAGGGAAAAGGGAAAGTCCAAGAAGAAACAATGCAAGATCCAGAACCTTTGGACCCTTTACCCTTAGTAATCCGCCATCCAAGGCCTTTGAGCCCATCCGCACAACCCTTCTTCTCCACTCCATGAGCATTTTACAAACTTTCTCCTCACTCCAAATTCTCCAACCATATACCCACAAATTTACTCACCTACAGCTTCATCACGCACATCTCATTCCACTGCCGTATATTGATGACCCACACGATTTGGGTGAAGGACCTCTGTCCAACCCCAAAACGATGTTGAGAGACATCGCAAGCATAACCTTCCATCCCCTCCTTGGCTGCAGAGTTAGCTGAAATGTGGCCCCTCTTCTCCCAACAACAACAACTCTTCGTACAACAACAAGCCTTCTTCAACCAGAGGTTTGATGTGGTAATGGAGCAAATCGACGATATACAACGCAGTGCTGCTACGTCAAAGGAGGCGTTGATCAATATTCAGCGTAATATTTACAAAGTCCATCGCCACCAAAGACAGACTGTGGAGCGCAACCATGAGTATTTTAATTTTCTTACAACTTATCTTCATGGTCCCATAATGCCTCCGCATCTCAGGCAACAACTGAATTTTGAATAAGCTCCTGTAGTACCACCTCAAAATCCCCCTCAGATCCTCCTGCTCCTCAACAATAATCTTTACATTTTTTTTTTTGCGGCCATTCTATATTTTTATTCAATTCATTATTTTTCTAAGTTAATGAAATTCTTTGATTCTTTGTATAGGCAACAATTTTTGTATTGCGTTAATTTTTAATTATTTGTATACATTGTTAATATTCAATACAAATGAGTACATATTCACTTCTTTTTGCCTGTGCCTTTTTTCTTTATCATCCTTTGTCAATATTTGCGATGTTTTGATCTCTTGCTTTTGCGTTATTCATTACGCTGCCGTGATGTAATATATGTTATACTTAGAAACATTTCCCATACTTTGTAATTCTGACTTACACTTAGTTAATTCTTAGTTTAGCAGTACTTTACCTTTTATCTTTCAAAGTTCTACTCAAACCTTCTTTTTGAAATTTTTTTCTAAGTGTTTGTCCAGTCTATCCAAACAATGCAATGAGGACTTTGCTCATCTTTAAATTTAGGGGTGGGAAGGTTAAGCAGTTAAGATCAAGAATATGCGATCTTCAAGAAAATGCGTTCATTGTAAAAATAAATAAATAAATAAAATTATGCCAAACTCCAATGTCAGTGCAAGGGAAACCTAAAAAATGTTCCCAACCTGATAAGAGTTTAGTTGTGAAAGGAGCCTGCTCGTAGTTGGATGTTCGCATGACACCCGTGGGAACAAACCAAAATGAAGAATGTAACCATGACCAACAGTTTCTATTAAATAATGCAAAGTTTGACTACCGCATATAGATATATCAAGTTGTTTTGACAAAGAAGAGATAAACATTCTATTTTAAAAAAAACTAGAAAGACATCTTTGAGTAGAATTTCTTATATAGAAGAATAAAGTTGGGCTTTGTTAAGAATTAGAAAGGATAAAAGGAAATTGCGTTGTTACTTTACCCTTAGTAATCCGCCATCCAAGGCCTTTGAGCCCATCCGCACAACCTTCTTCTCCACTCCATGAGCATTTTACAAACTTTCTCCTCACTCCAAATTCTCCAACCATATACCCACAAATTTACTCACCTACAGCTTCATCACCGCAATCTTCCATTCCACTGCCGTATATTGATGACCCACACGATTTGGGTGAAGGCACCTCTGTCCAACCCCAAAACGATGTTGGAGAGACATCGCAAGCATAACCTTCCATCCCCTCCTTGGCTGCAGAGTTAGCTGAAATGTGGCCCCTCTTCTCCCAACAACAACAACTCTTCGTACAACAACAAGCCTTCTTCAACCAGAGGTTTGATGTGGTAATGGAGCAAATCGACGATATACAACGCAGTGCTGCTACGTCAAAGGAGGCGTTGATCAATATTCAGCGTAATATTTACAAAGTCCATCGCCACCAAAGACAGACTGTGGAGCGCAACCATGAGTATTTTAATTTTCTTACAACTTATCTTCATGGTCCCATAATGCCTCCGCATCTCAGGCAACAACTGAATTTTGAATAAGCTCCTGTAGTACCACCTCAAAATCCCCCTCAGATCCTCCTGCTCCTCAACAATAATCTTTACATTTTTTTTTTTGCGGCCATTCTATATTTTTATTCAATTCATTATTTTTCTAAGTTAATGAAATTCTTTGATTCTTTGTATAGGCAACAATTTTTGTATTGCGTTAATTTTTAATTATTTGTATACATTGTTAATATTCAATACAAATGAGTACATATTCACTTCTTTTTGCCTGTGCCTTTTTCTTTATCATCCTTTGTCAATATTTGCGATGTTTTGATCTCTTGCTTTTGCGTTATTCATTACGCTGCCGTGATGTAATATATGTTTATACTTAGAAACATTTCCCATACTTTGTAAATTCTGACTTACACTTAGTTAATTCTTAGTTTAGCAGTACTTTACCTTTTATCTTTCAAAGTTCTACTCAAACCTTCTTTTTGAAATTTTTTTCTAAGTGTTTGTCCAGTCTATCCAAACAATGCAATGAGGACCTTGCTCATCTTTAAATTTAGGGGTGGGGAAGGTCTAAGCAGTTAAGATCAAGAATATGCGATCTTCAAGAAAATGCGTTCATTGTAAAAATAAATAAATAAATAAAATTATGCCAAACTCCAATGTCAGTGCAAGGGAAACCTAAAAAATGTTCCCAACCTGATAAGAGTTTAGTTGTGAAAGGAGCCTGCTCGTAGTTGGATGTTCGCATGACACCCGTGGGAACAAACCAAAATGAAGAATGTAACCATGACCAACAGTTTCTATTAAATAATGCAAAGTTTGACTACCGCATATAGATATATCAAGTTGTTTTGACAAAGAAGAGATAAACATTCTATTTTAAAAAAACTAGAAAGACATCTTTGAGTAGAATTTTCTTATATAGAAGAATAAAGTTGGGCTTTGTTAAGAATTAGCAAGGATAAAAGGAAATTGCGTTGTTAAGAAATGTGCCTAAATGTAACATTCGGAGCAGCCAATTGACGCAAGAATATAGGAGAGGAAGTTAGCTTTATTGCCTTAGTAGAAGATATGTTTGAGGATAAGCATATATCTAAATTTGGGGGTGTGATAACTTGTAGAAATACGTGTTATTTATGCTACCTTATTCAAATCTTGCAGCCAAAAGTGAAGGAATATGCGTCGATTGTATGAAAATTAGCTCAGAAATACAATAATTATGAATTATCGCAATTACACCCACTGACATCGTCAAGATGGTAGAAGAGGATATTTTTACTCTGTTTTGCAGGAAACCAAGTCACCGATTGCGATCAAGGCTCAACGAGAAACTGAACAACGCATCTCTGTCACATTGCTCCCGTCAATCAACAATGAGGAGATGATTAACGCAATGACGGCGCAATGCGACAGTCAATCCTGAGCTGAATTTCAACCACATGCGGTAATAAAAACAACACCGCATGCAAGCAACTGATCGAAAGATGCAGTTGAGCAACGCAAATGCAGAGGATTGTGACACATGTACAAATAACTGTTGTGCAAATTTGACGGTCTGATTGCATAACAGAAGGAATATTTATTCCTCCATCTTCAAAATTTCCATAACAAGAAGTAGGGTCCACAAGCCAAGAGTCAAAGCTTTTCACTTATAAATACCCCCATAGAATTCAGAGAAGATATACTTGATACGGGTATAATTGATACGAGGGCTAACTGCTGCTGGATTATTGAGAGAAAGGCTGAGCTGAGTACTGATCGGAAGAAATCCAGGAAGAGAAGAGACAAGGGCGAGAGGTGAGTCTCAGTGCGAATCTGCCAGATCCCCGTCGTGAAGCTCTGTGCTTAGATCCCTACTACCAGTTGAGTAAGCCTGAGATGGAAGCTCATCCATCTATTCACTTCATCCACACCAGCAAGCAAATCTCCATTCAGATCAGTGCTAAGACGTTGGCGCTTATTTGTATTTGTTTCTAACTCTATTTCATAAAGTGTATTTCATCTTCTTAATCTTTTCATTCACAAATCATGTACCAGACGCTTAACAGTTTTATTGAATGTCTCGATCACTTTCATTACCACTTTTCTGTCTACTTCCGTTCCTCCATTAATCGATTTCTCCATGAAGTTTCCTTAATACCTTGGTAATTAATATGGATTAAACGAGTAACTTAATCTATGCTAAAGAGATAAATGCGTTTAGCTAAGGCATGCTAGATGACATCTTCACCTGTGAAAGCAGAAGCGAAGATGTCATTCTGATCTGTCGAGAGAAGGTTAGAAGAATGCGTTAACTAAAGCGAGTAGTACTTCCAAAGATGGAAGCAACCTTGCGTTCATTACGTTCATCCCTATTTCACTACAGAGATGTGAGAACGTGGCCGATCACCGAGAGGTGTATGCCAAGGGAAAAGCGGAACAGTACTTATATCTTTAACGCAATTAAGGAACTTGCGCTGTTTATATTAGTTATCTTTTCTATTTCTGCTTCGTACATAAGACTTGTCACCGCATTACACGATCTTTGCATAATCTTCACAGCCAGCCTTGACCTCAGTATCTTGTATCATGAATCCTGTATCTTATATCATCTTAGCTTAGATTTACGTTATCGCAATTTACTTTAACGCAATTTATGTATTATCGCATTTTACCGCTTTCTTTACATTATCGCATGTTTAATTACTTGAACGAAAATTCTTTCATAAATTGAAAAACCCTTGGTCTCATATATCACAAGTATAACGCAATAACCTAAAACAGTCCCTGTGTTCGACCTCAGATCGCACCGAGAAACTTGCGGTGAAATTATACTTGGTTTCAACGCAAGGAAACTTGTGACAATGCACAAAATACTACAAGAACATTTTTCAATAACGTATATCTAGAAGTAGTATCACATATCATCATTGCATAAAATCTATGTCACAACAAGTTTAGGACGCATAAGATAAAATTTTGCATTTACAAGTTTATGGCATAGGCATGCATTGCATTATACAAATTGCTTTGTTAAGATTCTAACCTAGCTCTCTCGAGTCTTTAGGTTCTTTCTTTAGATTCTCTCTCGAGTAGCTCTAAAGGGGTGTTGGGCACAACATTAAACAAGATAAGCGCATGCGATGAAGATCCTAGGTCATGTTAGCTTAGTTCTTCTCAACCCATTCGATTAGTTTAGCTACTCATGCGTGCTAAGAGAGTGAACAGATGTAGAATAAGAACTTCCATTGTATAAATATAAAGTTGAATTACAAAATAACAATGCAAGAAGGGAATAAAGAGCCCGGTAGCAATCTTTTGCTTCCCAATCTTTTACACTACCTTTTCTACTTGTGTTCAAAAGATAGTCTCGCTCTTGCGAGAGTTGGCCCACTCTCTTCTTTCTATGCCTCAAGGTTCTCTCTCGAGTTGCCCTGAGCGATCTTCCAACGTCTCGGCTCTTCTCTCGCTCCGCCTTAAAATAAAAAGGAAAACTATAGACAAGGCTATGGAGAAATTTATCTAACCATCCGAACTACTAAATTGGTGAACCCCTCTTCTGAAGGTTGCCTTCAGTATTTATAGAGCCTTCGGGGTGAAAGATGACTTTTCTCTTATGATTGCACAGATGGGATGGCTTTAATTCTCTGACTAATGCGCCAAATATTTTTCACCGAAAAGCTGAGTGTAGTTGTTATCGTTAACGTCTTGTTAACTTAATTCAGATTCAACCGTCATCAGCTTTTTGTCCCATCGTGATTAATTATGCCTTTCACCCAGATTCACCCACCAAGTTGCGGCGACTCTATGCGGTAATACTTCTTAAGCAGATGTTTGCGAGCACAAATCACCACAAAGCCTTGCGGTAATGCTGCGCTCGACCGTTGATTTCTTATGATCACGCTTTTCGCCTTGTGTCAAAGCATATTCTGCATAAAAATACAAAAATTAATTGTTTCTATGCGATGGACGCATGCGACCGCAATGTTATAAACTTAATGCTTTTTGGACACAATCTAACATATTTTATCAATGCAAACCTTCATTGTTTAATAACTTAGCTCTGTAATAACATGCATTTCTACCCGTTATCACACCCTCAAATTTAAACAATGCTTGTTCTCAAGCATAAGCTAAAGATTTCCTTTAGCAAGTCGACCGCAATAGTCTTTTCCTAGATTTCTCAAGGATACTTTATTCAAATCCTATACATCAAAATTTCCTTAAGTCTTATTCAAGTCTCCTCTTAAAATATTTCTAAGACCTAGGGACCGCAAGCTTAACCTTCAAAAGGACTTTACTAAATTTCGGAACATCGCATGATTTATTTCAAAAGAAAACTTTTCCACCGACATGTCAAATGATTTTTATCCTTGCATATTTCTTGACATTATTTTTTTTTTCTGACCTTGCGCTGATCCAAGTTCCTTGCCTTCGTTTTGGCTTGCCCTCACGTGTGTCATGCGGACATCCAACTACGAGTAATATGCTCTTTCTCAGACTAAACTCATACCTACTAGGCAGAGAAGTTGCGGTCATTTATTTATACGTTGATCCTGGCGACTTACTTTCGTTTTGGCTTGCCCCCACGTGTGTCATGCGGACATCCAACTATAGACGCGATGGGATGTAAGATTGTTTTTCTCTTTTGTGTCAAAGCTGCTCCCATACCCGCTTGCATCGCACATTATTTCAAAAAAAAGTGTTCAGCCAGGTGCAGTAATCAGCGCATTCTTCAAAATTTTGAATGTGTTGATGCAATTGTCGTCAAAATCAAATTTTCTGTCAGCCTTCAACAACACATTCAGTGGTCGTGTTATTTTCGAAAATTCTTTGACAAAGCGTCTATAGAATCTGGCATGCCCCAAGAAACTTCGTACAACCTTCACGCTTGTTGGAGGTGGAAGTTTTTCAATTGCTTTAATTTTTGCTTTATCCACCTCTAACCCATCCCGAGAAACCATGTGCACCAACATTATGCCCTCCTTAACCATAAAATGGCATTTTTCCCAGTTAAGAACAAGATTCGTCTCTTCGCATCTCTTCAGTATCTTCTCCAGGTTGGCTAGACAGACTTCATAAATGTTCCCATAAACAGAGAAGTCGTCCATAAAGATTTCAAAAGAGTTCTCAAGATAGTCTAAAAAGATGGCCATCATGCACCTTTGGAACATGCTTGGCGCATTGCAGAGACCGAACGGCATGTGGCAGAAAGCAAAGATCCTATATGGGCAGGTGAATGTGGTCTTGTCTTGGTCTTCTGGAGCTATCATAACCTGGTTATACCAGACATAACCATCCAGAAAGCAGTAAAAGTCATTTCCAACTAGACGGTCTAGCATTTGATCAATGATCGGTAGCGGGAAATGATCTTTCTTTGTGGCTGCATTCAGCTTGCGGTAGTCCATGCAAATGCACCACCCACTGACGGTCCTTTGCAGTATTAGTTCATTGTTTTTGTTCGGGACTACCGTCATGCCACCTTTTTTGGCATACACCGCATGGGGCTGACCCACATGCTATTTGTTATAGGATAAATAATGCCCGCATCTAACCATTTAATGATCTCCTTTTTAACTACCTCTTTCATCGCAGGGTTGAGCCTGTGCTGATGTTCGATCGTTGCTTTATGGTCTTCTTCGAGACAAATGCGGTGCATACAGCACGCTAGGCTAATTCCTCGAATGTCGGCTAGCGTCCAGCCAATTGCACGCACATGTTTCCTCAGAATGCACATCAATGCATTCTCCTGGTCTTCGTTGAGTTCGAAGGAAATAAATACTGGCAGCTTCTCATTTTGCCCAAAAACGCGTACTTTAAATGATTCAACAGGGTCTTTAATTCCAATGTTGGTGGTTCTACTAGGGACGGTTGCGTTGCTTTTCTTTCTTCTTTTTCTGTTGGCTCTTCTTTTTGGTTTGCGATCATCTCTTCTTCCTTGCTTGTTTTTGTTATGATCGCATTACAGGCAGTAATGGATGTGCTTGCATCCTCTTCTTCATTCTCTTCGTCAAACTTTTCTTCTTCAATCAAATTCTGGTTGTCGTCTGAGTCATGCAGGTCTTCTTCATCAGGAAACTTCATGCACGGATTATGTTGAACTTAAGCTTTTGTCCATTGATGCTCAAAGTGATCTCCCCTTTATGCACATCAATCTAAACATGACATGTTGATAGAAATGGTCACCCCAAAATGATGGGCACATCTTTGTCGGCCTCGTAATCCAAAATGATGAAGTCGGCTGGTAGGATAAATTTTTCGATGGTGATCAGCACGTCCTTCACCTTTCCCTCTGAATGCACCAAAGATCTATCGGCCAGTTGGAGAGTCACGGTCATGGGCGCAATGCCCTACATTTAGCTGCTTAAAGATCGACAGAGGAATCAAATTGATGTTGGCTCCAAGGTCACACAAGGCTTGCTCGATGTACAGTCCTCCTATAGAGCAAGGTATCATCAAGCTCCCAAGATTGCTCATCTTTGGTGGAATTATTGATTTTGAACTCTGTGTTAACACCACCGTGGCAAACTTACCAGTTCCCCTCTTCTTGGTTACCATATCCTTCAGAAACTTTGCGTAGGCAGGCATGTCCTCAATCGCTTCACTTAATGAAATATTAATATGTAATTGTTTTAACATAGACAGAAAGCGTTGGTACTGTACTTCTTCATTATTTTTCTTTCTCAGTCTCTGCGAAAAGGGTGGTAACTACACTATCATGGTCTTCTTCGATGTTGGCTTTGAGGTCGACGCAACTTCTGACTCCATTGCTTCTTTTTCTCCTTCTTCTTCTTCTGTCACTGCAATTTCAGGTTCCGCCGCAATAGAAGCAGTCAGGCTTGCCTCCCTTCTTTCTCCCTCCACAGTTTTTCCACTCCGCAATGTCACAACCTGACATTGCTCTTTACCCGATCCCTCTAGGTTGCGTGGGAGTTCTGTTGAACTCAGCAGAGCCCCTTGCAGTCTGTTCTTTAGCTCACTTGCAATCTAGCCCATCTGTAATTCTAGATTGCGGATAGACATAGCCTAACTTTAAGCACCATTTCGTTTGTCTCTATATATTGCTTCAATAGGCTTTCCAGGGAAGAAGATTATGTCGGTTGTGAGCTACTGGCTTGATTTCTTGTCTGACCATTATTGTGCAGGAAGAATCCAGGTGGCCCTTCTTTCTGTGCCACAGGTTGGAAATTCTGCTGCTGATTCTTCCATGTAAAATTGGGGTGGTTTCTCCACCCGAAGTTGCAGGTATTTGAAAATGGATTATTTTTCATAAAGTAAATAGACTGTGGATTCTGTGGGCATTCTTTCATTACATGCCCATCACCGCAAGTCACACACCTTACGATGTTTTGACTAATTGCGTTGATTTGCCTATTTTGTGGTGTTGGATTGTTGATCCCAATTCCCTGAATTAAGTTTATCATTGCAGTCATCTGATTCTGTAGTGAAGTAATAACACCATTACTTGTGTCGTTATCCTTGATTCTCAGTCTCTGATCACTCTCTCTCTAATCCTCGTGGTTTTTAGAGATTGCGATCCAAGATATTTTTAGCTCATCATACGTTTTGTCAAGCAGACCACTAGCGTCTGCCGCATTGGCAGCGGTCTATGAAGCAGGATTTAAACCATGATAAAAGATTTCCATCTGAAGGTAGTCTGACAATCCATTGTGTGGATAGTCCCTGACCAACCCCTCGCCCAGGCATCACTGAGCGATTCGTCATGTCTTGTTCAAAATTTGTGATTAGTTTGCTTCGTCTAGTATTCTTAGTAGGTGAAAAATATTTTCTTCATGAACTTCTCTACGACCTGTTCCCATGAAAGTGATTCTCTCCCGGCTCGAGGGAATACGCCCATTTTCTTGCCTGATCACAAAGACAAAATGGGAACAAAGTTAGTCGAACTTCTTCGGCAGAGATATTCGGAACACAAAGGTATTGCAGATTTTGATAAGCTACGGAGGTGGGCGTGCGGGTCCTCACCACGCCGGCCTCCAAATTGTCCTACAGTCTGGATCATCTGTAGCATCACCGGTTTCATTTCAAATCGACTTCCATCAAGGCAGGCCTCATGATTCCTGGGGAGAAATCATAGAGGTTTGGCGATGCATAGTCCCTAATGGGTCATTGCAATCGCTAGCTAGAAGGATTGGATTCGCCATGACGTTGTTTTCGTTTGGTGCTCCATTTCCAGGCTGCTCCGCCATCTCTTCTTTATCTGACTGTTGTTGGTGGTGGTCTCTTAATCTTCTTCTATGTGTCCTCTCAATCTCTGTGTCGTAACTCGCCAGAGATTGAGAGTCTGCAAAAAAATCAGAAAAATTACCATTAGCACACTATTTTGCCGAAGTCCCCGGCAACGGCGCCAAAAACTTGATGCATTATTTTATGATGTGGAAGTGTGGATGAAATGCGATGATGAAAATGAATTAACCATTCAAGTTTTCTCAGTGAAATCTAAGTGTAAACCCCACTGAGTTTCCTGGTAAGTCCAGAGTCGAACTCAGGGACTTGGGAAAATAGGTTGTGGTGGTAATTTTTAGGAAACCTTTGCGGTAACCAAATAAATCAATAGTTGTTGCGGTTGATGTTTGTGGTAATGAAAAATAAACAAATGCGGCAGAGTTTGAAAAGATTTGAATAAATGGAATATGCGATGAGTATGTGGTGAATGGGTTGAGAAAAGTTTCGGCTAACACTTCCTAGGATGCGTTCATGCTATGCGATCATGCAACATGCATACAATAGTAAACCACCTCTCGATGCGAATGCCATGGCTTCTAAGGCTAGAATGCATGCGATATATGCGATAAGTCTATAGGACCTACACATAATCCTCTATTCTTATTTATGCGATGACAAAATGACACACACACAAATAAGGCGACTGCATGCGATGCAAGTTAGCAAACATAGCTTATCTCTAAGTCCCTATCTCTTGTTTATGCAGTTCTAATCTTGCTCTCTCGAGTCTAGATTCTAACCTAGCTCTCTCGAGTCTTAGGTTCTTTCTTCAGACTTTCTCTCGAGTAGCTCTCAATGGATATTTGGCATAGCATAACACAAGATAATCGCAAGCAATGAACTTCCTAGGTCATGTTAGCTTAGCTCTTCTCAACCCATTCGACTAGTTTTTCTACTCATGTGTACTAAGAGAGTGAACAGATGTAGAATAAGAACTTCCATTGTATAAATATAAAGATGAAGTACAAAATAACAATGCAAGGATTGAATAAAGAGTCTGGTAACCAATAAGTTCATCTTCAAGGTTTTCTATTTAGAAAGTTTTCAACTGTGATTCCTTTATTTTCTTTCTTCAATATATGTAACCAATAAGTTCTTCTAACTCATGAAAATGAATTGATAATTGATCTATACTTTGAAATTTTTTCCCCAATGAATATTGAAGTTCTTTGGCTATTTTCTTTATATTCTCCAATATTATAGGATCAAAGTAGTCATTTTATTGGGTTCTTGAGTATGTTTCCATCTCATAATAGGTATAGGACTAATTCTTTAATTTTCTTGAATAGGAATCAACAATTTTTATTCTTGTTTCATAACCAAAAGAGTAATTTCGAGTCTAAAACATTCTTCTTAGGTTATAAAAATCCATCCTTGATGATTCTTTAATTTTTTTTTATTCTTTAATTTTTTTTCTTGCTTAACTTCAATTTTAAGGGTTCTCCCTAAATAAATGTAGGTTGTTTGACCACAAGAGCAAACACTCAAAGTTCCCTCTTGTGATCAATGTTGCCAAGACAGTCGTTGTGATATCAATTTTGGAAAAGGTGAAAAATCCATACCCGGGCAGGGAAAGGAGTTTCAAGATCTTTCACTAGCAGCAGTTAATGTTGGCCCAGACGGTCGTTGTGATATCAAATTGATGTAGCCTAAGTATTCTCAAGGAATAATCTACCAATAATTAATTTTGTGCATCTTTTATTGAAATGATAATAATTGTTTCATACAAGAGAGTAAAACTTTTATTTTTAGAGTTTTATTGCAAGTAGGGTAAAAATGAAATTAAGTTTTATTACAAGTAGGGTAAAAATGGAACTAAGTTAGAATGTTACCTAATTATCAAATTAAACTTATTCTTCATACATCAAACTCCATGTTATCTAATAAGAAGCACCATTTTGAAAAAGTTGAGGACATCTCACAATAAGATACATAAATTATTATTCCTCTCATTAGTCAATCGGTTTTAAGATGAAATTCTATATTTATCTAATAATAAGTCAATCTAAAAAATGACTAAACTAACCGTGTTAGATATAATATATCCTTCTAAAAAGTCATAATTATTTTGAATTAATTAAGAGACATTAATGCCTCTGAAAGATTGAGATTAAAAGTGTAAATCTTGAAACCTTGAAACCAATTTGAAACAAAACTCAAATCTCAAAGGTAAAATTGTAACAAAACATAGAGATTATATTGAAATTAAACTCAAATTTTAAGAACTGAAACTGAAAGTATAACATTTTGAGACTTAGGGACCAAATAGAACTATACCCAAAACTTAGTCTAGAAATATTTTTAAAGGGGTATTGTAATCCAAATGTATTTGTAAAATGATCACATAAGTATAATAAATAGAAATTTAAAAGGGAATGTAGTCCAAAAATGTTTTAATTTTTTTTTTGTTTTAATTTAGTCAAATTCTAATTGTTACTATATATATATATACATATATACACACACTAGGAGTTACTTTTAAAGTAGTTTAATTTAACATATTATCGTCCATGTTTGAAATGTCACTACCAACGAAAAAATGTCAATATCTCAATTTTTTTTTAAAAATGTAAATTATAAGATATTGAATATCGATAAGATATCTCGAGGAATATATATTTCTGAAAAATAAAAATATAAAACATTAAAACAAAAGGATTATTTTTAAATATAAGAAAATAAACCAAAATATTTACAAAATATAGCAAAATTTTAGAACTATCAATGATAGACGCTGATAGACTTCAATCAATGTCTATCATCAATGATGATATTGATTGAAATCTATCAGTGTCTATCCTTGATCGTTATAAAATTTTGCTAGATCTTGTAAATATTTTCAATAATTTTATCATTTAAAATAATTTCCCAAAACAAAATATATTTACATTAACCACTAAGCATTCATCCCTTTTTAAATATGTTCTATTATTATTTTTTATCTCTGAAATTTGAAGTTTATAATGGTTTGATCTCTAAAGTAATTTTAATGTTATATCTATGAGAACAACCTATCTTTAAAGTAAATTGAAAATTCCCATAAGGGATTGTATATGATATATATTTACTCACTTTCCATGACTATTCTATAAAAAACTTTCCAAGTTAAATAAAGCATAGTTAGTTTGGATTAGAACAAAGCCATAAATTGGTTCTTTATTTCATAAAATATAATACACACAATAATCAAAGGAAAAGATCATAGTGATGCAAAACTATATATTTATTTCAAAAGCACTTTCAAATGCCCTCTATTCACCAAAGAAGAACTTTAACTAACCAAAGCACATCTATTGAAGACTTAGCATTGGATTACTATTTTTGAATGGCACCCATTAGAGCACTTAATCCACCATTGAATTCAAAGCCATAAACATGACCCATTTTGGCTCTCTTAGTCTCAAGGTATCTTTTATTGTCCTTTGTAATTGGGGTTACAAGAGGAACTCTGCCTGAAATATCCAACCCATATTCCTTTAGCCCCATATACTTTGCTGGGTTATTTGTCATTAGCCTAATTGTTCTCACCCCAAGATCCTTTACAATCTGTAAAGTTATATACAAATATTCAATATCATCAATTCAAAACAAAATATGACTAATTGTTCAATATCAAAATATAGGTATTCAAAAGTAGTTTTATTCACTTCGAATATGAATGAACGGTCAAAATTATAATTCTACGTGACATTATCTAGTTTTAAAAAGTACCATATTGTCGTTTATTTATGTCTTATTTGATTACTATTTTATTTATTTTTTTATTTTTAGTATTAAACCATTTACCTTTTTCTTTTAACATTTTTAAAATCAACAGAAAAAGTTATTTATTTAAACAAAAATAAAATGCTCGAAATGGCCAAATTAAATGAGTAGCCCACCAAAAAAAATGAACAAAAAATGCACAAAAAGTTATTATTTATAAAAATTAATTTTGAGTTAGAACTTGTTTCTTATCTGAAATTTGAGTAATAATTTAGGTTCCATTTGGTAATCATTTTGTTTTTTAAAATTAAGTCTATAGACACTACTTTCCTATCTTTTTTTTTTTTATCTATTTTTCACCGATAATTTAAAAAGCTAAGCCAAATTTTGAGAGGACTGTTTTTAAAAATAGAAAAATAAACCAAAATATTTACAAAATATAACAAAATTTTATAACTATCAATGATAGATGCTTATAGATAGTGATTGACTTCTATCAGTGATATTGATAGACAATAGAAGTCTATCAGTGTCTATTAACGTCTATCATTAATAGTTCTAAAATTTTGTTATATCTTATAAATATTTTTAACAGTTTCACCATTTGAAATAATTTCCCATTTTGAGAATTAAAAAAAAAAAGAAACTCTCAAAAAGTTATTTTAGTTTTTGGAATTTATTAAGAATTCAACTATTGTACTTTAAGAAAGATACAAATTATTATAAAAATATGTGAATGAAATAAGCTTAATTTTCAACAACAAAAATCAAAAATCAAATGGTTGTCAAATGGGGTCTTAAATATTAATTTTTTTTTTTAAAAAAATAGTCAAATATTGAAAAACAAGGCATAATTTTTATACCATTAAATATTTATCTTGTACAAACTTACTTTACATTTCTCGTTTAACAAAAAAAGTTTTTGAAAACTAAAATAGGTTTTGAACTTTGTTTACATCAATAATCACTGTTGAGGATGATATAATAAAATACAAGAAAATTTGGAGTTTCTTTAGTTTGGCAATTTGAAAATAAAATTTTGAAAACAGGAAATTCATATAAAAAAAATTAAAAAAAAGAGTTACCTTTCATGTTTTCAAATATTTGTTTGATAGTAGATTTAAAAATTAAATTTCAACTTAAACAATTTTCACAATAAGTTTAATAATATATTTGTAAACCATAAATTAACTAATTACACTTACTCACTAAATATTAGGTTCAATATAAACTATTACTAATTAATTGATGAACTTGTTTTATATTAAAATATCTGGTTAATTACTAATTTTTAATATCACATCATATATAATATATTATACAATACATATTTTAATTTTATAAAAATAATTGAATTTATAACTTGAAATACTATATTTTTTATTTTTTTTTTCTAATATAGTTATGCATTTTAAAATTTTGAATTCAAAATCTGTATACACAGAAAACATTAAAAACAATATTTTCAGAATTTGCACTTTTAGATCACATAATCTAAAAACAATTTTCGAAAAACAAAATTCTGACCGCCTACCAAATGCATATTCACTTAGCTCAATGAATTTGAAAATGAAAACCTAAAAGAAAATATATGAATTGCCTACCTAACATACCTATATATTTTGTCCATGAAATTTAGATTTAGAGTGAGTAGTACTTTAATCTCTAACATTTCAAAACCCGAGATAGGAGTTTAGTAGCATTTTGGTCATTTCTGTCACTTTTTTATTAAAACGTTACTAAATTCAAACTTCAAGGACCGAAATCGTAATTTTTTCTAGAACCGAGTTGTTGATCGAAAATATTTGATCTTTCACTAGGGTGTTTGGTTAAAGAAAACATACTTGTGCGGCGACGGTATAGTCTCTAGAATCAATAGGCAATCCCAGATCTTGATTAGCTTGAACAGTGTCTCTACCAGCATCTTGTAAATTATATGCAAGAAGCTTATTTCCCAAGCCAATGCCTCTTCCTTCTTGGCCTCTAAGATAAATCAACACTCCTTTCCCAGCTTCCTCAATGTGTTGCATTGCCAAACCTAATTGCTTTCCACAGTCGCATCTTCCTGATCCAAATATGTCTCCTGTCAAGCATTCTGAGTGCACCCTCACTAAAATCTCTTCCCCATCACCTAAATCACCCTTCACAAAGTACCCCTTTTACATATTATTCTTCACATCATTAACCAATAACATCAAAATGAATACTCCATGCATTTACTCTAATCGTCCATTTTATTAAACCAACATTTTAACAAGTCTATACACACGTTTGAGAATTAATAAGTTAAGAAATCGATAATCGAAGATAAACAAATAACGAAAACATTAAAAATCGCCATATAGATTTACGTAGTTTACAAATGGTGTGTTACATACGTTTACGTGAAGAGGGAGATTAGTTTATTATTAGAGAGAAAATGTCATATTAGAGTCTGAGCTAAGCACCAATAAGATTAGAGAGTTTATATAGCACACTTCTCTAAACCCTATAAGACCAAAGTCGTAAATAACATAAATAGAGTTTGCCCTAAAAATTTTATGTTGATGGATAACGATTATTAGTTTAGAGTTTTAAATGATATAACTCCCAACTAGGGTTTCCCCTAAAAATTTTATGTTGATGGATAACGATTATTAGTTTAGAGTTTTAAATGATATAACTCCTAACTAGGGTTTGCCCTAAAAATTTTATGTTGATGGATAACGATGGTAGCTAGGTTTGAAACCAAAGTGGTTATTGTTACCTTAACCAATGCGATATGTTCGATGCCATCTAAGGTAGACTTGTAACAATATGCATTGAATGGTCCCCATGTAGTCGGCATCCTTGTAGGTTCTCCGATGCGCTCGATTAATTTCTCCCTCTTTCTCCTATACCTATGGAGTATACCATCATAAATAAGATCAGCTCTCTTATTCAATCTGATAATAATTTAGGTCTTATTTGGTAATCATTTTATTTTTATAAAATGTAGTATCAAACAAATCAATTATTGTGTACTGGAATTACCACTACCTTAAAAACAATTTCAACACGACCTTGATGTTAATCGTCTCATGTCAATTACTCCCAACATTAACACAACATACTCTTAATTAACTGACGAGCACTTGCCGAAATAGGATCAGAATCAAAGAAACTTTGCTTAGAAAAATGAGGAATAAAAGTAGAAGTTGAGAAAATATGTGTGGTTGAAGAAATGGTTACAACATTTTTAGTGAAACCAAAAAATTTGTTTGAAAATCGTTTTTAGATTACAAATTAGTGGTTTCGATTTCGAAAAATGTTCACATATTAAATGAAAAAATCGATAACACATTAAACGGGAAAACAATAATAAAACGTTTTTTAAAAAAATTATTACAATAAATGGAATAAAAGAAGTAAAATGTCAATTTTTGATAAATCATTCCAAATCGTTTTTAATTTTTGGTTTTAGAAATTTATGTTTGTTTCTCCTTTTTTTTTTTTTTTAAAGGATTTTAAAATGGAATGCACACCACACACACTAAAATATATATTTGGATTATTATATTTTCAACTGGTTTTAATTTTCTCTCAAAACAATTGAATTTAGAAACACCAAAAAGGCACTTCTAGGAATAATTCAAAAGCACCCAACTAAGTGCATGTTTTCAGAGATTACTTGTAGTCTGTAGAGATTGTTTTTGGGTCAAGTGATTTAAACGGAAGCACCTCAAAAAACACTTTCAATAAGTGTGCAAATACAAAAACAAAAAGAATTTATCATCAAATAATTTTTACTGAAAAACTTACGACTTGAACGAAATAATTATAGGATCACTTAATAAGAAAGAGTTTAAGAAATTTAGGACCTGATCAAGTCAGCTATGGAGATGATTTTGAGATTATGATGTTGAGAAAACTCGCGAAGCTTTGGGAGCCTAGCCATGGAGCCATCCTCGTCGACGATTTCACAGAGAATTCCTGCAGGAAAGAGTCCAGCGAGCTCCGCTAGATCGACGGAGGCTTCAGTGTGGCCAGGCCTTTTCAAAACCCCTCCTTCTCTATATTTGAGGGGAAAGATATGACCCGGTCGTTTAAAATCATATGGTTTTGAGTGTTTTGATGCCAATGCCACCACCGTCGCCACTCTATCCTCTGCTGAAACTCCCGTCGTTGTGCCCTCTCTTCCATCCTTCACAATTTTAATTCACGATCATAAGAATGATGGATGATGGTAAATTTAATATTCTATCATCACTCTAACAAAACATTATCATAAATTGCTTATAGATAATTTTTTTTTTTTTTTTTTTGTCTTCTTAGGACTACCTATATTTCCTTTTCCATTTCCTTTTTCATTTTTTCCTTTTAATTGACTCTTCCTAGCTGCATATTATCTTCTTTGCTACATAATAAATATAGTTGAATACTTTTTATTTGGTTGATACAATTTATAAGAGAAATGGTCAGAATTAATAACCTGAAATATTTTCATCTTTCACGGGTAATACTTTTTGACAATTCGTTACACACAATATTATCTTTATCCTGGCTGAGATTCCACGGTGAAAAGAAAAAATCGATAATTTGGATGTGGGATGAAAAGAAATCTAACTTTTATTCGAATCTCAAATTGATTTTTTGTCGGAAAGGACCAACAAAAACTATTATAATAATTTGCCAAAAAATTTGCTAGTTGTAAAATACTTTTAGAGGTCATGACAATTTTCAAATTTATAATCCAATTGGTGCCTTTTTTTTCCTTTTTACAAAGTTCACTTATTCGTATAGCTCAACTAAAAAAATATTGATTGTACGTGAACCTATTTTGTTTTTTTTTTTTTTTTATTAATGAATATTACAGCTTATTTGGAGATTCTGGTAGCTTTTAAAATAATGGTTAAAATTTGAATTTTTAGAAAAAGCAACTATAATATGGAAGTACATTAGTGATCATCAAATTTGAATTTTTAAACTTGAACCAACTAATTATATACGTTTCGTTGGATAACGATTTCGTTTTCTATTTTAGATTTTTTAAAATTAAGCCAATTTTCTCTCTCTTTTTTTTTTTTTTTTTTTTTACACAATGATTTGCATCTTTCTTAAATTTAAGATTTAAATTCTTAGCCAAAATAAAAAAACTAAAACAGGTTTTTAAAAATTACAGTCCCGTTTGGTAACCATTTCATTTTTGTTTTTGGTTTTTTGAAAATTAACCCTATTTCCTTCCCATTTCTTATAATAATTTGCTTCATGATTGAATTCTTAGTCAATTTAAAAAACAAAAACAAGTTTTTAAAAACTATTTTTTTTTTTAATTTTCAAATTTTGGCATGGTTTTTTAACCCATTGGTAAAAAATAGTAACTAAGGAAGAAATTTGGATGTAGAAGATAATGTTTATAGGCTTATTTTTAAAAAAAAAAAAAAAAAATTGTTACCAAACGGGACATACATTTTTTTAGTTTTCAAATTTTGCTTTGGTTTTTAAAAACATGGATAAAAAATAGATGACAAAGCAAAAAAATTCGAAGTGGTAGGGGGGTTTCTAGACTTAATTTTTAAAAACTAAAAAAAAAATCAAATTGTTACTAAATAAGGGCTATAGTATTTGGTAAAATATTACAAAATTGTTGTGGTTTAGTTTTAGTTTAATTACTAAAAGTAGACCTATACTCTTTCAATTATTGTTTTTATTATTTATCGTCAATGTCTAATTTAAAGTAGGGTTGTTTTCAAATATAGAAAAATGAACGAAAATATTTACAAAATATAACAAAATTTTAGAATTATTAATCATAGACTTTGATAGACACTCATAGACACTGAATGACTTCTATTAGTATCACTGATAGACACTAATAGACACTAATAGTTTTATATCATTAATAGTTCTAAAATTTTATTATATCTCGTAAATATTTTCAATAGTTTTATCATTTGAAATAATTTCCGAATCTTTGTTTTTGGTTAAACTGATTTTCATAGTTATTTAAAATCACTTTTTAATTTACTCTTATGCACAAAATCATGTACCTGCAAGTTTTCAAAACCAACTTTTCTAAAAGTCAACCATATTATCTAACTAGAGTTTTAAGATTCCTATTCCTGTCCTTTATATATATACATTTTTTATTTTCACATCTATTTTATTCTATATCAATAAAATTTTGATTAATTCAAATTTTTATAACAATTATTTATCCTAAGCTTTTTTCAAATAATTTAGATTAAAGAAGATAATTTGCATTTTAAATCATATGAACTTTTAACAATTAACTTACTTTAAAAAAACATTTTTGAAAATAGAAAACAAAATCAAAATCTCAAATGAAAAATCCATAAATACCACAGTGATGGTAAAGGCAGTTGAGAGCATCTCTTGGTTATCCTTTTGATCCACCATTAATGGAATCTGCAATCTCTCCAAATCTTCTCCTTTCATCCCCACACAAACAATCCCAGTTCCATGTTTTACAATGAAAGCCATTGCCTCTGTTGTTACCGACTCCGCCGCCATTATAAGATCTCCTTCATTTTCTCGATCTTCATCATCAACAACAACCACCATCTACAAAAAAAACATGAAGCTAGCTACCATGTCACATCACAACACATAAAGATGACGTGACAGTTATGACATTAACAACAAACCACTTTCACCTTTCCTTTCCGAACATCTTCAATAGCTTCCTCAATGGATGAAAACCCTTCCGTCGGACGGTCCAAGTCGGACTCGTCAAATGAAATTGGCTTGCCGCCGATGCCAAAGATTGTATCGTTGGCAACGGTTGCATTGACTTTGACATCGATATTAGAAGTAGAAAATTTGATAACTCCATCTCGGACGGAGCGGTTGGTGGTTTGATAGAGTTTAGAAGGTTTGATGATGGAGGGGACTTTGGAGGCTCGACTAAGAACTGTTGTAGCGTAGGGTTTCACATGGCTGATGGCTGCAAAAGCTTGAAGGTCTTTCCATTGTCTATAAGAAAATGTGAAGAGGACAAGTTGTTATCAAACAAATGACATTAAATGTATTCATCTCAAGCCACTCCCATGACTTAAAAGTTGCATGTATCTTAGATAGTTTAATCTCTCAGACTAAAAAAACGTCGATATCAAAATCCGCTTTTTTAGCCTCGTTTATTTTATGTCCTGTTTGGTAATCATTTCATTTTTTCTTTTGAAGATTAAGCCTATTTCTTCCAAATTTCGTAATGCAGTTGAATTTTTAGTCAAATTCAAAAAAACAAAAACAGAATTTTAGAAACTACTTTTTTGGCTTGGTTTTTTAAACGGTTAGAAAAGTAGATAACAAAGAGAGAAATTTGGAGGTAGAAGTAGTATCTATAGTCTTAATTTTCAAAAACAAAAAAATAAAAAACTATCAAACAAGACCTTAGTTTTATAGTTTTGAAATTTTTATTTGTTTCCCCCTATTTTTCAATTATATGATTCTACATTTTTTTAAATAAATACTCAAATTCCTAGACGAATAATAAAATCAGTACAAGTTATTGAAAACTACCATTTTCTTAGTATCTAAAATTAATTGTGGATTTTGAACCATGAAAACTATGTTGGAAAACTTGAAATAGTCTTCATAAGCTTAACTAAAAAAAAATATTACTCATCGTTTCGTAACCATTTGACTTTTTTTTTTCCTTTCTTTTTGGTTTGGTTTTTTAAATTTGAGCTTGTATTTTTTGTTCTAATTGCTTAATCATAGTTTTCATCTTTCCCACATGAATATTTGAATTCTTAATCAATTTAAAAAATAAAACAAAAAAATAAAAATGTTGAACTTGTTTTCAAAACTTAGCTTAGATTTTGAAAATTTAATACAACCTTGGAAATAGATATGTTAAATTGATAGATAAAAATAAATTTAATACTATATTATTTAATGTGATATAAAACAAAAAACTCATAAATAGAGAAATTGTTTATAAGCTTAATTTTAAAAAATCAAATAGCTATAAAGAAGGCTAAAAATTGAACTTACTAAATCTATAAAATAAAAACAAAACTTTACCTAATATTTGTTTAGTTGAATAGAAATGGGGGAATTCTCAAACTACAAATCTCGTGATCGCTAACAAATTCATATACCATTTAAACTATGTTCACTTTAGCTAAATTTTACGTAACCATTAATGAAGATTAATGGTTACAATGAGGGTTAAAAATTTAGCATGCTAATTTATATTTTAAGAAGAGAAACAAATATGAAAAAATCAAATAAAAGTATAAAGTGGACTTACCGAAGATGAGAAATGGATGTTGTAGAATGAAAAGAAAGGCTTGTAAAAGCCATTGCTGAGGGCTGAAAGTTTCTTATTCAGAATTCTGAATGGAAATTGAAGCTTAAATGTATTTTATTTGAAGTTTCTAAGTTCTCTTATTTATATAGTGTAGGTACCATTATAACGATTATTTTTAAGAATAAATAAAAACTTGTCAAATCATAAATAATATATTATATTCTTGAGAAGTTTTTGAAGTTCTCTTATTTCTATTTAGTACATCAGTTTCAAATGGTTTCACGTTTAGTCTTGAAATTTTAAATTTTGTTTTAGTTTAGTTACTAGGTTTCAAAATGCTCAATTTTACTTTTGATATTTAATTTCTGCTTCAATTTGGTCTCTATGTCTTGAAATTTATACTTTTAACCTCAATTTTTCATTAAATACTCACGTTCTTTCTTTTGGAGTTAATTTATTTTAATAAATTAAAAATCGTTAAAAGAATTATAATTAATTAAGTTCCACTATTTTTATCACTTTTAAAATTAAATTTAAAAACTTCACTTCTAATTATTATTACTTAATTAATAGAAATTGACGTCAATGATTGAAACTAAGTATTTGATAAAAAAAAATTAAGGTTAAAAATGTAAAATCTTGAAATCCATGGACCAAATTGAAACAAAATTCAAACTTATGGGTAAAATTGTAACATTTTAAAATTTAGGAACTAAATTAATAAACTAAATACTTAAGAACTAAATGTCTAACATTTTAAAACTTAGAGACCAAATAAAAACTAGAGTCAAAATCTACGGACCAAAAAGGTATTATTCCCTATATTTTTCATTGGAGCTAATATTTAAGCGTTATTTTCAAATATAAAAAAAATGAGCTAACTCATTTATAAAAATAGCAAAATGTCAGTGTCTATTAGTAATAGACAGTGATAGTCATCTATCAATGCCAGCCTGATACAAATAGACACACTGATAGATGACTATGAATATCAAATTCTAAGACTGTGACTAATAGACAAAACTTTAAAACAGGTCATTTGCATGTCATTTTGTTTTTCTTTTTCTGTTTTTTTTTTTTTTAAAAAAAACTTTAATCTTATTAACTCACATTCCTAAGATTTTTTTTCCACATTTTTAATAACCTTTTTAAACTTTTAGCCAAGTTAACCAAGATGATAGCGAGAAGAAGAAAAACTAATTTCGTTTTGTAGTTTTAAAAACTTGATAGAGATTTTCGAATTGTTAATGGAAAAGTCGATTAAATAACACAATTTTTTTTAGTAAAATAACACAAAATTATTTGTAAACTAGTGTTTTAAATAGGAAATTTAAATCAAAATAAATTTCACATAAATTATGAACCATGAATTATAAGATAATAGGTTGGGGAAAATAGAGAACACCAAAATATCGAAAAATGAAGAAATATTAATAGTAATGATCATCCTTCATCTATAGTTTGCTTTTAGAAAAATATTATGTTGAAAATGAAAGGCAAGATTCAAACCTGCCACCTATAATGAAAAAAAATATATATATATATATATATAAACTAGATTGGTCTTTTAAAAAAAAAAAAATTAATGGATAAGTAACTTTTTCCTAATTTTTTTTAATACAATAAATGTGAAGATTGAGAATTGAAGCTTTATTCCCCCATTTTATGAATAAAATAAAATGTAAATGTTTTAATGTTTGGCGAAGCTAACATCAACAATTGATGTAATTTAATGTTCAAGATATACTCTAAAAAATCTATATACTATATTAAAAAGATATGATAGAAGAATTTTAATCGTTTTCTTCCCCTCAACTATTTTATAAAGCTTATTTTGTCCTCAAATCATATCTCTTTATTTTATAGGGAAATTATTTCAGAAACTGTTGAAAATATTTAT
Organism: Benincasa hispida; assembly: GCF_009727055.1. Classification (NCBI taxonomy): domain Eukaryota; kingdom Viridiplantae; phylum Streptophyta; class Magnoliopsida; order Cucurbitales; family Cucurbitaceae; genus Benincasa; species Benincasa hispida. The sequence continues at coordinate 455,228 of NW_024064891.1, read as the reverse complement.
AAAATATAACAAAATTTTAGAACTATCAAAATTTGCTATATTTTGTAAATATTTTGGTTCATTTTTCTACATTTTTAAGCAACCATATTTTATACCTATATATGTATTTTTTAATTTCACATTATCTATTTTGCCCTTAGACCATTTTTCAACCAGTCTTATTTTGTCTTCATATCTTTTCATATATATATACTTTTTACTTTTCTATTTTTCCTTTTTTTTTTCTTCCATTATTTTTTTTTCACTAATAAATTATTAAAAAAGTGAATTTAAAATCATACACATCCTTTAAATATACAGATCCCTACAGATAACTATTTTCTTCTTTTTTTCTTGCATATCCTTTCATATTTCATCTTTTCAAAAATGCATGCTAAATGTCTTGTTTCATTTTACTCAAGAATTTTTATAATTATTAATAAGAACATCTTAATTTCATTTTATCTCTTTTATTATCTTTAAATTTTATGTCCAATATTTTCAATTTAGAACCAATAAAAATTATATTCTTTCAATTATTTATATTTCACTTTAGGAAATTATCTTTAATTAAGATTTTTAACTGTGTTCAACACATTATATATTCATTATAAATTAACCAAACAATATATATATATCTATTATCTCTTCTACTACTTTTAAATTTCATGTCATATATTTACTATTTAAACTGAAATAAATGTATATCCTTATTAACAAAATTATATGTTACAAAAAATTTTAATCACAAACACATGTTATAAAGTGTCCAAAATGTTGATTCCATTGTAAAATGTGTGGAGAAAGAAAGAATTACGAGAGGAAGAATAAGAGAGAAAGCATAACCAACGGAGAATTATTAGTTAAACTAATTTAATTAAATATATACCTTCAATTAAAAAGAGGTCAGAAATTTGAATTCTCTAAACGGTGTAGTAAAATAGAAAAGGAATGAGAGAATAATGCATCATGAGTCATGTGGAAGGAGAAGGCATGACTCACACCCTATGAGAGAGAGAGAGAGGATTAAGAAGGCATGAGATATAAGGAGAAAAGAGATTAAGGACACATAATGTGGTTTTTTTGTCCGACATGGACAAGGCATGAAAAGAAAGACCAATTTAAGATTATTTGTCGCAGGTTTATTTGCGGCTCTTAAGATTATTCAATGATTAGATCATTAAAAGGGGAAAAAAAAAAACAAAGTTGTTGGTCTCCCCTAATAATATCACAATTTGAACTAAAAACGATTTTCTTGCATTATCATGTTTAATTATTTGGGTCTCATTGTATTTTTTTTTTAATTTGGATTTATTTTATTTATTTATTTATTACTATGATCATCATCTTTTTTAAGAAAATATGTGTATTCTTAGTCAAATCTTTTTAAAAAAATCATGTTATTGTCAGACCAAGAAATTTATATTCAGAGGTTGAAAATTTATATTCAGAGGTTGAAAATCTACCTCAAGATGACCATTCACTCGATCCTCAACCTTTTGACTTACAACCTACTAACCTTCAATCCTATCAACTTACAAGAGATAGAGAAAGAAGGATTATTAAGCCACCAACTAGATATGAAGAAGTTGGTGTTGTGAGCCACAAACTCCTTGGACCGAACAAGGAGTGGAGTTCACAATTCCTACTATTCAATTCATTGAGCCAAACACATGCCCTAATATACTTGTTGATGAAAAGACTTATGTTTTGTTGTTATTATACGTTGATAATGTACTTTGGCATCAATGATGTTCGAGAGATTAGAAAATTGAACTCACAGCTTAGCAGTAAGTTGAAATGAAGGACTTGGAATCTTCGGGGATAGGCAGAGGTATACTTTGTTTATCTATTTAACCTATTATGTATGCAAGATTATGAAGTGATTAAATATGGAAAGTAGCAAATATGTTAAGACTCCATTAGCTCAACATTTGAAATTGTTAACTACTTAATCTCCATCTACTCATGAGAAAATTGATGATATGAAATCTACTCCTTGTGCAAGACTGGTTGGAAGCATTATGTATGCAATGGTATCTTGTCGACCTATTTTGGCTTATTCAATGGGTGTTGTTAGTAGGTGTATGAGTACTTCGAGAGTTAAAACTTGTCACTAATCTTCATCTTCTACTCAACGCCTTTCTTTAGCTTCTTGATGGAATATGTGATACTTATCAAGCTCTCCAAATGTCATCTTCAAACTCTGCAATGGGTACCTGAAAAACGTGACAACTTACTTAAGATATTGTTTCATTTTATTTTAATATTATGCAGGTATAGAAACTGATTCACATAATTGGAAGTAGTGGCCATTTATAGTTAATTTTGTACTGAATGGAGAAGTGGAGGTTATTTGTGTTGTAACCATTCTCCACATATAACTGTATTTCTCAGATATTTAAACCCCATTTCATCTAATAAAAATATTAAAAAGATTTTACCCAAATTCAAAGTTGGTATAAGAATTATTCATATGGCAACAGAAAGGGTAGAAGATTACCTCACAACCACGAGTTATTACTCTTAACCCAACCAACATAAATGCCTCCCATGTATCATTGTTAACCCAGTATTTACGTCGTTAATAAACCCTTGTCCTACAAAAATAAATTTGTAATATTCTGTTCCATCAACTAGTACTTAATAAGGTAGTAAAAGTGGAAAGCAAGGGTCGATTCTTAGGGAACTAATTGAACAATTAAATAAAACAACCACGAGTTATTACTCTTAACCCATCCAACACAAATGCCTCCCATGTATCATTCTTAAGCCGGTATTTACATCGTTAATAAACCCTTGTCCTACAAAAATAAATTTGTAATATTCTGTTCTGTCAACTAGTACTTAATAAGGTAGTAAAAGTTGAAAGCAAGGGTCGATTCTTAGGAACTGATTGAACAATTAAATAAAACAACAAATTCCATGGAAGTAGAGGGGGGATTTTGGTTTGTAAAAGAAATTAAAAGAAAATAAAATGAGGATTTTTGTATTTAGAGACACAAAAGTTGAATACAAAATAAATTTGTAAATTCTATGGAAAGATTCTTAGGAAAAATATGATAGAGTAAATATGCATAACTGATAACAGGAGTTTTGATGTCGCTCCCAAACCCTTGCTATACAAATAATATTTATAAATCACCGAACAAACTACTTATACTAACTGATAGTTGATGACATGCAGAAATGCATGCCATCTTAGGCCTTTTACTTAGAATTATGAAGGTTGTTAGGCAGAAATTGCGTCAATCATGCTAGGAATACATGAGAAAAAGAGTTTGCATCGATCAACATGTTGAATCTCAGCTAACCCATTACTTTGCATTAATTATGCATTGAATGTTCTATTTTTGTAGCGAATGCAGGAAATAAATGCAAACACGGAAACCGGACCACTGCATAGACGACCACATAGGAGAAACACTCCATCGCAAAGTCGAACGCGTCGATCAACACATGGATGTTGCGGTAATCATTCGTATGCGTCCATCGCATGGGAGTTGCGCTCGTCAAGCGATTGCGGTCATCATGTAGAGTTGCGGTGTTAAGTGAATGCGGCCATTGAATGATTTCGGCTATGCGACAACGTATTCTAATGGGATCAACGCAAGGTTGGTGGAATGAACACATCAACGCATCTACCTCGAGAAAATCAAAAGCTGATGCTGACATTTCACCTACCGCGTTGTTGGTGGCAGAGGTTCAGAAAGGACTGACGCGCCGAACGTCAGACTCAGAGCAGTCCAATTAATGCTGTCGGTGGTCCAAACTCTATAAATAGAAGCCGATGAGCAAAATTCCAAGTGATCCGGGGGAGGATCCTTGTGAACCGGGGAATTTCCCCGCGATCCAGACAAACTGCGTGAGAAGATGGCTGAGAGTTCTCCACCTCTTTCATCCATTCCGGGTGAAGACCGGAGCCTTCGACCGAAGCTAGATCTTGAGAGAGTCAGCTTATCCACCCATCTATGGTTCCACCGGCAGCCTTGACGTACATCCGCTGGAAGCAAAATTTTTCTTTCAGCCGGTCATTTCTTTTTCCTTTCTTTTCCTATATTGTATTGTATGACATTTTGAATTAAGAAATTAATACAATGTGTTTTCAATGCCTTTATCTATTCCTTTGACTCCATCTCCATCTTCTTGCTTGGCATCTTTACTTTCATTGCAATACTTAGTGAGATTGCTTGGGTATTGCATACTTAATCATGTGGATTAGGGATATGAAGCATGTAGCAACCTACCGAGTGGTATGCGTTGTGTGAGTGTATGAGTAACCTTATTTGCTTAGTGTGAAGCTACAGCAGCGCCTGTCTATAGGCTAACACAATGCTTGTCTATGAGTAAAGTTAGCAATAACCAACTGCCCGGGAAGGTACGTGGTTGGTTGCATTAAGCAATGTTTGCGTTGTTTACTAGGGATAATAACAACCTTGCGTCAATCAAGTTCATGTGGTTACCTTGTCCTATGAGCGCACCATTCATCTTTAGGCATACTTGAGAGAGTAGTCTAAAATCCAAATCTAAGACTCGAAAGAGCGGATTGGAACGCATAGGAAAGAATGGGGATCTTAGAGATAAGCTCTGTTTACTTTACACATCTTATGCACCCTATAGAATGGATTTGCATGCGTCTAGGAAGTAGGATAAGGGGTTATGCGGCAGCACGCTCATACGGCGAGAGCTAGTGAGCGGGTTATAGAGGTCTAGGTAGGCATAGGCTTCTCGACAATATCGCAGATACACTGCATACGTCCTAAAGTTAGGTTCATGTGTGTGTAGCATGATTGCATGGATTGCATTGATTAGGGTTGCTCTTGCGATCACTCTTGAGTTTTGCAATGAAAACATCTTCGCATTTTATCTACTTTCCCATACATTTATTTCATGTCAAGGTTTGTCGCATCTCTACCTTTCATGCATATTCTCATTGCATTGTCTGATAGATAGGAGTAGGAGTAGGATTAACTTAGCAACATCCCCTTTATTCTTTTATTCAACCGCCGCATGCACAATCACCACAAACATATAGTTACAAGTCCCTGTGTTCGACCTCGGATTACCCGAGAAACTTGCGTTCATGTTATACTTGGTGTGAACGCAAGAAAACTTATGGCAGGACGCATGGTCATCACATACATTCGTTAACGCAATTTTCATTCCAATGCATGACCATCAACACGTGACTATCAACGCATATTTTAGGAACATGCATCGCATAACGCGTCCACGGGATTTTGGTTGTAGAGTAAAATTGACTTCTAATTCCCATGCACCAATAGTATAAGCGGCAGGTCCAGGGTCGAACCTCAGGGAAATACGGAAGATTAGCTCATCAAGTTTGTTTTCAGTTAAAGTGGAAAATGAGGGAGGATTGGTATGGTTAGATAATTGAAATTGCATGAAAATAAAAATGCGAGAAAAGTAAAGATAGAAGTGCAATTAATCAAGATATCTTAGCTTGGAGGAATGGATTCTCCCAATGTAATTTAGATCATCGACCCAATTTATGACTTAAATTCATTGCTTATGCTTACCCCAATTGATCAGGATCCCAAACAATGATCCTAATTATCTAATTAGTCAAAATGCGCAGAAAAAAAATCCGCTCCATACAAATTAACAAATTGCATTAAGATCTAGGGGTTACACTAAGATGAATGTTAATTTCCATCGTCTAATCAAACGATCAATACAGTTTTTTTTCTCTAGGTTGCTAGGAGTAATCTTTTTTGCCTAACTAACCTATTGCTTCTATTGGGATTATCCTATAAATATTTGTCAGATATTACAAGGTAATCTCAAAAGTGTTAAAATTACATGATAAAATTATTAGGCGTTAATCAACAATTAAAATCATGCAATTAATAGATATGGATTTAGATCAAAACCCATAAACAAGTTCGAATAAATCACTAAATTAAAATCTCATAAATTACATTGAGTTCCTCTGAATCCCTAAACTAAGAAACCAAAATCTTACCCTTCCATGGGGGATGAGAAGCTACAATCTGACATTACTCGATTAACTACTAAAGATACTGAAAATTGAAGAAAAAGGAAGAAGGATGAAGTTTCTCCTCAGCCTCCATCAATTTGGCCTCCAAAATTCGGCACACCTTTGACCTAGGGCCGAGGGGAAGTATTTATAGAAAACAAGGCAGTGTCGCAATGCTGACGACAACATTGCAACACTCACTTGCGCACACACTATGCTCCACATCCGTCAAATGTCATAGTGTTACTATGCTCTAGAGTGTTCCGTCTAAGAGTGTTGGGTTGAAGCATTGCGCGGTGTATGACACTGACGTTGGTGAAAATCCGGAGCGTTGCAACACTGTGGCTGTGTTGCAATGCTCCCCTGCATTCCAAGCTACGACCTCCAAGCGTTGCACGAGCATCAGGCTTAGCCCAATCTTGAGCATTGTGACGCTCCGGTAGGGATATTTTCCTCCATTCACGTCCTTTTGAAGCCTGGTTGCTCAAATTTTCTCCTAATTTCTCCAAATTAACCCCAAATAGCTCGTAACGACCAATTCCACCTCCAAGATGTTCGATACCTACAAAAAAATCAAATAAACACATTAAACGTAGTAATTACCGAGAATTAAGAAGATGAAAATATCACAATTTTGGTGCTATCAATAACACAGAAGCAAATAGAATCATTAAGCACTCTAATTCCAATTTGAGTAACAAACATGCAAACTCAAAGTTTCCAACAGTACGGTTTCAGTTTGAATACCTTTGATGATTTCCACTTGTTCCTTGCAATTTCCACGAAATTCACCTTCAATTCTTGTAGTAGACCACCAAGAGAATCTTCTCTATTAATTTCAGCTTTGGATTAAGTGGCGAAACTCCAATTGAGAGGGGGTTAAGATTGGTTTCTAGGGTTTGACTGACTGGTTTTTCAACAGAAATTTTCTCAAAATTTCAAATGCATGCCCTCAATCCTCATGAATTCTCAGGTATTTAATCAAATTAAACATGAAAAAACTAATTAATTAACTATTTGATACTTCAAATAGCACTAATTTAGTGGGCTAGGTGTTTAATTTTGGATAAATTCACTATGGATTTGAGTTTTGGGAAAAATCCACTAACAATTAAATTTTCAAATTTAATTTAATTCTTTAACTTAATTAAATTAAATACAATGTAAATTCAATTTTAGAAATTGAATTTTAAAAATTAAAATTTATTTAATTAAATAATTAATTAAACAAATTTAATTAATTAAATAAGAATAATTGAATATAAAATATTTAATTGATAAAAATGCCTAATTTAAACATGAATCCCTATTCATGTAATCAATATTTAAATATATTAAACTCTTCAAATACATTTTAATTTAAATAAATTTGAACGTTAATTATATCGAATATAATTATCCGAACCCTAATTTGAATTTGGACATTTCAAATTCACTCAATATTCTAATCTAAGGTTTAATCATTTTACGAGCTAGTAGAGGGACCTAATGGACCTATAGATCATGAGCTCCAACGATTTATGATTAATTGGCTAAACTCTTTAAATCGATTTAATCAATATTCGTTAACTATCGAGACATACCACAATAGTTCAGTAGTTGCACTCTCCTTACTGTAGATATATTTATGTCCACTTGATTTAACCATAATCAGTAAGTCGATCCTTCATGGGTCGTTCGTATTTACAGCTAGGTCAAAATTATTGTTTTACTCTTGTAATACATCTTGCTCCTTATGTCTCCGTTGATCCTTTATTATACAATTGATGTATGGTCCCAATAATAAACCAATTCACTCCCTGTCATTAAGAAGGCGAGGCCCATTTGTTCAAGACCAAGAGTCAGTATTTAAAGGAACAACCTATCTGCTAACCTTAAGATAGATAGGAGTGAATTCCTTCTTGTAGGACTATGTCCCTAGCTACCTATCCGGTCTTACCCTGGGAGGCTTATTGAGCGGTGATGTTGAACCACTCTCACCTATGCAGATTAAAGGATAATCCCAAATAAATAAGAGTTCATAGTTAGCTCAGGATTAAGATCGAGTTACGTTAGGTCATCAATTTGAAATAGTCAGTTTTAACAGTAAATGGTTGTTATAAAGAAAAGTGACTATTTCATGGTCCGGTCTTATGCAAACGTCTTTTGCATAGGATGCCTCGACTCGCATGTCTCCACATGAACGACTTTTGGATCACATCGTTTATATCATATACAAAGTGGACGGCATCCATAGTGTTCCTAGGATAAGGTGCCCAATCTCACCTATATACTTATAGACCTTTTTGGCTATATACTAAAACTTGATCCTCTTTTATGTCTCTACATAAAGTTTAAGTATTCATGTTATAACCATGGGTTTGTTTATTGGATTTATAAATAAATGTAGTTCAATAACACTTTATTGAATGAAATCTCAATAATACCTTTATTGTTAATAAAATATGTTTAATGTTTATAAACTGCGAGTTTTAGAACATTCCTAACAAACTCCCACTTGGACTAAAACTTCAGTGGGTTACAAATATATATAAATATATAATGTTGAATGTGAGAGGAAAAAATACAATAAATTAGGGCATCTAAATACCCATGAAATTCTCCCACTTGCCCTAGATTGATGAAGCTCGTAGTCCCAGCCCTACTAGGTATCCCTTGAATACTTTAGCCGTGAGGGCCTTCGTAAATGAATTAACAAGATTATCTTCAGAGGCTATTTTCGTGACTAACACGTCTCCTCAGTCCTATCTTCCTAATGAGATGGTACTTTCACTTGATAATGTTTTCCGCATTTATGTCTTCTAGATTCCTTTGAGTTGGCAACTGCTTCACTGTTATCACAATACAGGGTAATTGGCAGATGCATATTTGGAACCACTTCCAAATCAATTAAGAATTTTTTGAGCCATACTGCTTCTTTAGCTGTTTCACATGCAGCTACGTATTCAGCTTCCATGGTGGAGTCAGTAATACAACTCTATTTGATGCTCCTCTATATTGTAGCTCCTCCATTTATAGTGAATACTGATGTCGAAGTAGATTTCCTAGAATCTAGATCGGTCTGAAAATCAGAACCAGTGTATCCCATAAGGATCAAATCCTTAGAACCATACACGAATATATAATCCCTCGTTCTCTAAACATACTTGAGGATATTCTTAATAGCAGTCCAATGACTATGTCCAGGGTTAGATTGGAACCTTCTGACTATCCCGACTATAAAGTATATGTTTGGGCGTGTACATAATATAGCATACATCAAGCTCCTAACTACTAATGTAAGGAATTCTTTTCATTCCCTCAACTTCTTAAAGTGTCTTAGGACACTGTTCCTTAGACAAATGAATTCTGTGTCTAAAAGGAAACGAACCCTCTTTTGGAATTTTGCATATTATATCTTAACAACATTTTGTCAATATAAGATACTTGAGATAGTGATAGCGTTCTATTCTTACGATTTCGAACTATTTGGATTCCAAGAATTGTGCATCTCCTAAATCTTTCATTTGAAATTGTGACACTAGCCATCTCTTGATGTTAGTAAGGAAACTTATCTAATTCTCAATGAGCAAGATATTACCAACATAAAGTACTAGGAATGCTATAGTCTTGTTGACTATCTTCTTGTAAACACAAGGTTTGTCAACATTCTGTTTAAAGCCATAAGATTTTATCGCAGTGTCAAATCTTATATTCCATGATCGAGATGCTTGTTTTAATCCATAAATGGATTTTTTAAAGCTTGCAAACTTTTTGCTCTTGACCTTGTTCAATAAACCCTCGAGACATATAAATACTTTCATCAAGATGAACATTCAAAAAGGTTGTCTTGACATCCATTTGCCATATTTCATAATTGTAAAAAGTAGTAATGGATAAAAGTATTCTAATAGATTTAATCATGACAACAGGAGAGAAGGTTTCTTCATAGTCTACCCCCTCTCTTTGGGTAAAACCTTTTGCCATAAGTCTGGCTTTGTAGGTTTGTACCTTACCAGTCTACACCATTTTGTTGTGGTGTACCAGGTGCATTGAGTTATGATTGAATTCAATGTTCTACTAAATAGTTCTGGAATTTTAAATCCATATACTCGCCACCTTGATCTAATCGAAGGAATTTAATATTTTTACCTAATAAGTTTTAAACTTCTATCTTATATTCTTTGAACTTTTTAAGAGCTTTAGATTTATGATACATTAGATAAACATAGCCATATCTAGAGTAATCATCAATAAAACTGATGAAATACTCAAATCCTCCTCGAGCATTAACATTCATTGGACAACAAAGATTTGAATGTATAAGTTCTAGAGGTTCTTTAGCTCTAAGACCTTTTGCTGAAAAAGTTCTTTTAGTCATTTTTCCTTCAAGACATGATTCACATGGAGATAAAGATTTGTCTTATAACTGATTTAGATGTCCATTTTTTACTAATCTCTCAATCCTGTTGAGATTTATGTGTCCAAGTCTTAAGTGCCAAAGATAGGCGTTAGGAGAAATAGGTGTTCAAGATTAGCAAAAAATATTTGAACACCTCTTGAACTAATGAATGCTTCATTTATATCAAAAGAAACTTCATACATATGTTCTAATAAATAGGAGACTAAGATTAAGTTCCTTTTCATCTTAGGTACATAATATACATTTTCTAACAAAATGTAAGATTCTCCAAAAAATAACTTGATATCTCCCACTGCTTCAGCTGAAATGACTTCATCTGTTCCCACCTTGAAAATCATTTCATTTTCAATCAGCAGCCTCCAGTAACTAGTTTCCTTAATGAAAGTGCAAAGCGGCACCTAAATCCAGTATCTAGGTCAAATGAGAAATTTCCACTAAACATGTTTCTTTTACAAGTAAATAAGATTTACCTTAGTTTTCCTTTTTAGCTTTCTTTTCTAGAAGATGTTTTGGGCAATTACGTTTCCAATGCCAATCTTTGTTACAATGGAAATATTTTCTTTTTGCAACTTTTGTCTTGCCCTTTTTAGCAAGAGCCTTCTTCCGTTTTCCCCTCTACTTCATTTGGATACTTTTATCCTTTGAAGGACCAGACTTCTTTTCTGAAGGTTTTGTACCCGATGTAGATCCCTTCCGAAATTTCGTTTGGGTAACAACATTTGCTTCCCCTTCTTTATTTTTCATTAAAGATTGATAAGTCTAGAGTTCATTTAAGAGAGTTGTCAAATTGTAATCAATCTTATTCATTATAGCATTAGTGCGAAAAGTTAAGAAGCTCTTCGGAAGAGATTCAATTATTATACTAACTAGACTTTTCTCTTTTATGATAGCCATACACTTCTACAATATTAAAGTGGACCATCATGTCCAGGACATATTCTCTAATAGAGGTCCCTTCCTTCATGTGGGAATTGTAGACGTATTTTATAGCATCATGTCATATTGATGAGGATGGTTGTACAAACATCCCTTGTAACGACTCCATGATCTCTCAAACATTGACCATGGTTTTATGCTTTTTAGTAAGCACATAAGATATGCTTGCTAAAATGTAGGCTCTGGATTTTTCATTAGCCCTTACCCATTGTCATAGGCATCCCGAAAATTTTGGTTTGCATTTGAACTTGGAAGATGAGGACATTCCTTCATTAAAATAAATTTCAGGTCATCAACAACTAGTACCATATTTATGTTTCATTTCCAATTCAAATAACCCTCTCCATTAAACTTATAGGAAGCTAGGAGTTGAATTATCGAGTTTGACTTGCTGAAACATAAACAAATTCTATATATATATATATAAAAAAGCATTTAAATCCAATTTTAGGAAAAGTAATAAAGTACCCAGATTTCTTTATTTATTTGCAATGAAAGTATCAAAGCTATAGAATCTTAAAATACCAAACTATATCAAAATCCTCAAGTCACAAAACCTCAAGGTATCAAAGGCATAAATTCAAATATCATAAACATCAGAACCACAAACCCAACCTTAGATGCTCAAGGGTTATCCAGATATGCATATATATTCATCATAAATAAAAAAACTTTCAACATGCTTGCAAAATATTAAGCCAAATAACCCAAATTCAAAGCATATCTGCATTATGTCACGGTCATACTTCTTTAACCAGGCAGCACCATGATTGACCCATATCCATGGTCAGCCTTAAGGGATGCTCAAGTCCCAATTCACTTTTTGCTCGGCTCTTTGAAGCTTCGTCGGACCTTAGGTGAGGTTATTTCATCCTCGACCGAACTGAACTCATGCAGAATTGAATTTCATTCAGCCATACACGTTGCCCATACGTGTATTTTCCCTCATGTGCGACTCTAGCCGACTTGCCTCTACTCTAGGCCATGTCCTGAGGCTCGACCTTGCCCATATATAAGGCTAAGGTCATCACAATGCAACATTGCATCATTCTCCATCATCTTGGTTCCCAACAACACGTCCCTACACTTCTACATCGCTTTGGAACTTCACCATGACGAGTTCTGACCCTTTGTTGGGCAAAAACAGTCTTATAACTCTCTATCAGGGTTTACTGGGTGATTCAGACACTTATCGGGGCTATCCAAAACATAACAATGCTTACCGGGCTCTACTGGCCTACTTCAGCGCCTATCAGGCTTCTACCGGCCTAATGGTCACTTACCGGGCTCTACTGAACCATCACATTGCTTATTGGGACAACTCAAGCAAGTATCAGGCCAACCGAGAACTATCGAGTCCCACTGATACTTTAGAATGCCATCCCGAGTGTCGGGATGTCATCAGCTTTCTCTATCCTGCTCGGGCATGCTTATCGAGAATCATCATCAACCAACCCATGTGCAACAATCCAACTGGGACTTCCCGGACATTCATCCATCTGGACATAATCGAGACTTAGGCCCTTTCGATCTATTGTCGAATCAAAACGGCATACCGGGTGTTACATCGAACCTCTGGCCCATCGAGAGGGGCACAATGCCGGCACACCTATGCCGTCTGACACTGTCCATGAGATCCTATTCTCGATGGAAGACGCCCAAGACACTTGTCTTGTAACGCTCGTCCACGCCATGACACACGCATGTGCCATGGGGTAGCTCACTTATGCCATAGGGCCTAGGGGTGGTGGAGAGCTGACACCATGCCTCCCCCTATAATGCATTCTGAACATTTTCCCCTTTGCCACCCATGCGTATCAAATGTGGCGAACTGTCACTCACCAACGTAGAGTGCTCGTTTGAACTCTGATTGACATGAAATTCGACATGCTTGCATATCTTATCAATATGCATCTAACTCTAGAGCCGATCGTCCAAACTCGCGATGGAACCCCACCTTCCGAGGTAACGGCTCGGGGCCCCATCTAGCCCCCACGGAGCTTGTTAATGATACCACCGATGACACAGTTGCTTGTCTTTCT
>NW_024064891.1:395844-441863 GCF_009727055.1 Benincasa hispida | reverse complement strand
CATCCTCCCCGGTCATATCACGACACTTCTCTTGGCCCTCTGTCTTTGCCAGATGTGTCGACACTCATGTGTCGCCACTGCACTGTCTACACAAGTGGGGTCACAATCTACTATCTCAAAGTTAGATTGTGACACATTGCACCTACCTCCAACTTTAAAAGCTAACATTGTCCTTAATCTTGTAGAATAAAGGAAAGCACAAGGACAAGAAAGAAAGAGGGGAACAGGAAACTCCCTTAATTTTTGAACGGGTGCTTGATATTTTAAGCAAAATGTGGAACACGAAAATTTCCTTCTTTGAGTCTTTTTTAGCTCGAACCTTTTCACCCTTTCTTCATTCCTTTTTTTCTTCTTAAGGTGCACGAAAATTCTCAATCTTCATTGGGCCTTTCCTTTTTGGTCTCTTGAAGCACTTGCCCAAAAAGTAGCTCTTTGAAGAAGTTGGGAAAGCCTTGGGCTCAATCCCTTTAACTCGTGGATTGAAAAAATAGTAAAGATTAGAAATTTTTTGTTTGTTTTTGTTAGAAACTTGTTTTTAATTTTTAGAATCATGCTTTAAGAATTTTCTTTTATGCAAGAATTGCTCAAGGAATTTGAATCAATCAATTGACAAGAATTATCATTGTGGCAGAAATTGTTTGAAGATTTGAAAATCAAATCTTTAGAAGATTTTTCTCTATTGCAAATTTCAAGAGAAGATTTAGAACCAATCTTTTTACAAGAGTCATCTTTGTTGCAAAAATTTAGAGAAGCACGAGAAAAGTTGTTTGAAGCAATTTCAATGTCATAGTGAATAGAAGGTGTAACCAAACCATCAAATTCATCATGCATAAACATCACAATCTCATCAAGAACATCATGTCAATACAACACAAAGATAAATGTTCCTCTGGAAATTTCATGGAATCATAAATTTTGAATGAAATGATTTCACCATCAAATTCTACAGATAGAGAACCTTTATCAACATCTATTGTGGTCTTTTGCGATTTTCATAAAGGGTCTGCCTAGGAAAATAGTAGAAGATGATGCCGAACATACTTCACCAATTTTAAGAATGTAAAAGTCAATAGGCAAAATCAAGTCATTTACTCTAAGCAAAACATCTTCAACAATGCCTAGGGATTGGATATATGATCTATCTGATAATTATTTGCATACATTCGTTTTTTTTCAAATAATTTAGCTTAAGATCCTCGATGACATGATAAGGAATCATATTTATGGAGGCATTTAAGTCTAACATAACATGAGAGATAATCTTATCCCCTATAATGCATGCCAAGGTAAATATATCGGAATCCCTACACTTTTCTAGCATGTCCTTTTTTTAATAAGGCAGAAATATTTTTACTTACCATGATCCTTTCCTTTTCCTTACCAATCTTCTTCTTTGTGCACTGTTGCGGCCTTGCATGTGCGTTTATCCTGAACTACACTAGATTGACTATGCATTGAACTTATTATGCACTTAGTGTAGTTAATCATGCACTTGTCACAAGTTTTCTTATAGTCGCCAAATATAAACAAAATAGAAGTTTCTTAGTGTGAGTCGAGGTCGAACTCAGAAATTTGTACTATAAATGTTTGGAAAGTATATGAATGCCACAAGAATTAATATAATTATAGGAAAGTTAAAAATTATGTGATTAAATAAATCTATGCGATGAAAATATCTAAACAAGCAAGGAATACTTCAAGTTTCATTCTAAGAAAATTAAGATATACATTAGTTTTAATGTGTGTAAAATATATGGAGAATACAGGGTTTGGGGGAAATCAATTCCGCATCACTAAGTTGAGCTTTTATGGATAATCTTGGCTCATAGCATTTGTTCATCGCACACCTCTCGGGGCTAACCACACTTGTCATATTTCTATGAGTGTGAATGATGTTGCATTGAGAATAAGGTTATTTCTATCTTTAGAAACACTTCTTACTTTGCTTAGTGAGTTCCATAACTACTTACCCTCTCGAGCAGTTAGTCATAGTTGCTTGACTCTGTTGGGGTTGATCCCTAAGTCTCGTGTCCTGTAGTTTATAAACAGTTTGTACGAACGCTTGTGATGTATAATATATGATATTTTACTTCACTTCTTGATTTTGCTCAGTGAATATTTTATTTGCTTTACCACAAACCAATAAACTAAAATCCCTAGTTGTCTTTATGTAACTTAAGCATGTATGTGGTGACATACAAGTGGATCGTGTCTTACTGGTTGTCTTTATGTAACTTAATCATGTATGTGGTGACATACAAGTGGATCATGTCTTAAGTGATAGCCAAAATGGCCTGTAGTATATGGATAAAGGAGGGAAACCTTATTCTGGTAACGCTACGGATGCGGCCCGCTTTGTAGAATGGTCACAAATTTTGTGACTTGTCAAAGAGGTATGATCCTAATCATTCGTGTAGGGGACATGCAAACAGGGGTGTCCTATACAAAGAGTTTGTATAAGACCTGACCACGAAGTATTAACATCTCGTTATATAACACCGTTCATGACAGAGACTTCACTTTACTTCACTAGGATGACCATAGGTAACATGACCTCAGTCCTGAGTGAGTTGGAAACTCCTACCATTGAGGGCAGTCCTTTGATTTGCATGGGTGCGAGTGGCCAGGTCGCCGACTCAAACTTAACACTTTGAGGATTCATCTTATTTGGGAGTTGGGAACTCAGCTACACAAGATGGAATTCACTCCTTCACCGAAGCAGGGGTAAGTAGATAGATAGCTCTCTTAAGAGCTTATTCCAGGGTTTGAACGATGTGGCTCCACACACCTTCTCTTGGCCCGAGAGGTGTTCACACATAGTTGGACTATGTTGTATTGTTCATTAGAGGGATCAGTGGTACTTAAGGAGTGAGATGTAACTATAGGGACAAAACGGTAAATTGGCCCAACGATACTTACGAGCATCTGTGAAGGGTTATCTTACTCATGATTGGTTATATCCAATGGACACAGAAATATATCTGTGGTAAGAAGAGTTTAACTGTCGGTCTTTAGTAGAATGTCTGGCAATTAACGGATGGTGGATCTCGTGGCTAAAGAGTTTAGTCAGCTATTCATGTACCGTTAGAGCTTCGAGCCATAGGTCCGTAAGAACCCCTTGGTAGCTTGGATAAAGTTGAGAATTAGTTTTTGGGTTAATTTGAAATGTTCAAATTGACAAGAGGGAGTTCGATTATATATGATATAATTGAACTAGTTAATTATATATGATATGATTGACTAAATGTATGAGATACATTATTTTGGAGGAAATTGAATATAAATATAATTTATATTAAGTAGAGGAAAACACTATAGTTGATATATGATATTAAACTATAGGTTAAGAATATAATATGATTATATTAATTAATTAATTAATTGGGCGATTTTGTGTTAATTGGCTGAGTTTTTCTTCGAATTCGTGCGAAAGTGGAAAGTTCGATTCAGTTATTGTAACTAAAGAATAAAAAATGAAAATAGTTTTCATTTTTTAGATATAAACGCAAAAAAATCCATCACGGTGTGAAAGCATACGATTGCTTAGTGTTGAGAGCCTATAGGATAGCGCCCGTCTTCTTAAACGATCGCCCACCCGCGTACTAAACAATCGTCTGCGATTACTAAACGATCGCTTACGTTTACTACATGATCGCTTAACGTGTCGAGCGGAACTAAACGATCGTTTACTTTTTGATAGACAATCGCCCAGTGTTTACTACACGATCGTGTACCCCGACCTAAACGACAAGCACCTGACTATAAGATAGTCATCCCTTTCTCCTATTTGCTTGTTCGTTCTACACGATCACTTTTCCTCCTTCCCTCTACCAATTCCATCAAAGTCCACCCTTTGGATTCTCACTTCGAGAATACTGAGGGCTTCGAGTGGTGGTGTCGTCCCCGGTTGTTATTTGTTCGTGCGCTGCTAATCAAGTAGACGACTGTGGTGCTACTAGATGACCGTTTGTTGGACGAGTAAGAACAAGAGAAGTTCGCTTCCACTAGATCGAGTTCGATTGAAGATTGTCTTCAACTGGTAAAATTCTCGGTCTTTTGTATTTATTTGTTAAACCATGCTGGTAATTAATGTTTACAATGCATATATGTTTGTTCGAATGTATGTGTGGTAATTTTGTCACAATGAAATCGGAAAGATCTACTTCTGCTCATAGGCACTCTTGTTTAAGAGTTCCTTCAATTGGTATCAGAGCCAGGTTTTGATATTCCAATTTCATTTATGCAAAGAATTGCATATATATTTGTGGTGGGTGTAGCATATTTACTCTCTGTTTAATTGTTAAATTGTTTGTGGATGTGCGAATTAATGGAGTTTTCTGGGATGAAACCTCGGTTTGATTAATTCTTTTACATTTTTGGTTAATTGTAAAGGCCTCTGTGCTTTTTGACATAATTAATTGTTATCGAGTGTGTAATTCAAAGTCAGTTTGAGTTTTGAGTCGTTCCTGAAGAAGTTCGGAGCAAGGGTTGTTGTTCTTCGAGGAAGTAGATGATCAAGAGTTGGTTGGATCATGTAGATGATAGGGTAGGTGATCGCTGAGTATTGGATGCTTGAGTGTTGTGTAACACGCACGCGCACTAGACGATCGTTTAGCTCAGCAAGCTTTATCGCTTAGTACCTGACTAAACGATCGCGGAGTAACACACGGTAAATCGTTTACCTCTTCGAGTGTTAAGCGATCGTCTAGATGATCAAGCTTCGTGGTCTCGTTGTCGTCTAAGCGATCGTTTAGCATTTCGTGCTATCATCTAGTGTGCACTAAACGATCGTTTACCTGTGGCATTTACTAAAAGATGGAGCTTCGCTTGGCGATTCAAGACCCAATTCGCCTGTGAAGCGGTTTGCTTAATGAAAAATGTAATAGATAGAATTTTTCATTTCGATTTTGTAAAGGTTCATCCCGTTCCATTAATCTTTGGTTTATACATGAGATATATGTTTATTTATATGTCATATGGTATGTACATATAGAAAATCCCACCTTAGGTTATGCATTGGTCATGCATCATTTCTTCAATTATTAATGTTATAATTAGAGAAACATGATTTAAATTATGTAACAGCATGCTCATGCATCATATAATATAAGAGTTATATTTATGCATGCATAAAAAGCATTGACATGCCTCATCTTTATATTATAATTGTTATAGTATAAGGGTGTATGGAAAGCATGTTTGCTTGGTTATTATATGTATATAAAAGTTATGTATAGTAATGACCGGACATTGCATGAAGCATGACACATAGGTTTCTTTATAAGCGTTATAAATACCTAGTTATGCGCAATGTATTTTAGTTGTTTCTTTTTAAAGGTTAAAGAGAAATTAGAACTAAAAGCAATAAGAAAGACATGCATGCTCACTTAGGTTTAATTCATGGTTTTACAATGTTTAAAACTTGGATGACATAGACCTAAGATCACGATTCTAATTTAATTAGCAACCCTTAGGCTTTAATCTTTTAATCAGTTTAATAGGATTAAATTGACTAATAAAAGGTTAAAATGTAGCAAATCTATTTATAGGGACTTTTTCCTAAGGCGGGTTCTGTCTAGGCTGGGGTATTTAAGTTGACGAAAACGTAACACCCCTACATGGGAACCTACCTAGAAGGGTGAATTAGATAGATTTGATGCATGTATGAAAGTTAAGGACAATCCATTAAAGTGTTTAAATGTGACTACTTGAACTTGTTTATTTCATAGACAAAAGTTGTTTATGAGTGGACTTAAAAAGATGTCTTAGTCTAAAATCAGTAGTCGGATTATCTAGGTTAATGAACCCCTAGGTAGAACATTCAGTGGGAGGTACTTGAGGCATATGTGCTTCATTTAAACCTTTCACATTTCTTCTATATAGTCCACACCGTGAGATCTACCCTCGGCCTCGTGGCACCCTTGGAGTGTCCCCCTAAAGGATAGTGTTTGGGTAGGTTAATATCAAGGTGGATGGAGAAAGTGTACATAGTAAGTGGGAGGGGGATGTGCGACAGCATATGCCACGGTCTCCCTCATAGGAGAATAAAGTTTCTGTGCATCGCCTCGAGGTACCTTGGGAGTGTCCCCCTATAGGATGGCAGTTTTGCACGTTTCTTTATTTGATCTCCTGTAAGAGGATGAGGTTACATAGTCTCTTGTCCTAATCTGTTTCTTCCCTACGGTAGGCTCATTAGGGCGGGACTCTGGCATCGAAAGTAAGGTATCACACTTACGCGGAATTGTTAAAGGTTAACAGTTCTAGACCAAATAAATGGTGGCTGTTAGGTTTAGTTCAAAGAGTTGGTTCTGCCTAATGGTTGAGAATGTCTCATCCCAGTGAAGGGGCATCTGATCACCCCACTGGTGACATTTGTCTTGCCTCGTTAGGGCATCATTGCAAAATAGAAGTATTACACTTAGGGTACTTGGAAACCGTTTTGCTAAAATTAATTGGTTAAAATGTGGTTTAGCAAAATCTTATACAAGTTTGTTCATTTTTCATTTACGAGTTTTAAAATGGCAACGACCACTTTAGCTTTGCTTAGCGCCGAGACACTTACTGGTGACAATTTTCAACATGGAAACACATGATCACGACCATTCTAATCATCGAGGATCTCATGTTTGCTCTTACGGACGCCTGTTCTTCTATTCCAACTCCAAATGCCACTCGAAATCTTTGAGAGGCATATGAGCGATGGATATGGGCAAATGAAAAGGCCGGAGCCTATATCTTGGAAAGTCTTAATGATGTCTTGGCCAAGAAGCATGAGCCCATGGTCTCAACGCGTGAGATCATGGAGTCCCTATGAGGGATTTTAGGCAACCATCTGAACAGCTCAAGCACGAGGCTCTTAAGTATATATTCAGCTCAAGCTGTTCAGATGTTTGGACAACCATCTGAACAACTCAACCATCATGTTAAGCACCTCTGTTCGTGAACATGTGCTTAACATGATGGTCCACTTCAATGTGGTGGAGTTGAATAGGTCTACTATCGATAAAGGTAGTCAGGTTAGCATAATCCTGCATTCTTTGCCAGAGAGCTTCCCGCACTTTATTAGTAATGTGAATCTTAACAAAGTGAAATACACCCTTACAACTCTCCTCAACGAGTTGCAGACTTACCAATCTTTACTGAAAAGTAAAGAGAGGAAAAAGGCTGAGGCAAATTTTGCTTCATCCTTTAGGACGTTTCATCGAGGTTTGATCTCAGAAATGCAGTCTGCACCATCTACTTCTAACTCTACAAAGGGGAAGAAGAAGAAGGGTGGTAAGGGGAAAGGGAAGACACCAGCTAACCTTCCACCTGTCGCCCCAGGAAGGCGTCCGATACCTATTAAAAAAGGAAAATGTTTCCACTATAATCAGGACGGATACTAGAAGAGGAACTGTCCTTGCTGGCTGATGGAAAGGAAGGCCGCCAAGGCTATGGCCAAGGCTGGTAAAGGTAAATATGATTTACTTGTACTTGAAACATGTTTAGTGGAGAATGTTCATTCTACCTAGATAATTGATTCAGGCGCCACTAATCACGTTTGTTCTTCTTTTCAGGGGATTAGATCCTAGCGACAATTAGAGGCTGGTGAGATGACAATGCACCAGGTACGTTGTCTCAGCTGTGGCAGTGGGAGGGATCCAGTTATCTTTACAAAACAGGTTTCTAGTTTTGAATGATGTATATGTTGTTCCTGAACTTAAAAGGAATCTTATTTCTGTAGAGTGCCTGTTGCAATGTAAATATGCACTTTCTTTTAATGCAGATAAAATGTTTATTCATAAAGATGGTGTTAATATTTGTACAGCTTATCTGGAAAGTAACTTGTATGTGCTAAGACAATTAGCCATAAGTTTCCTCCATAACACAGAATTGTTTAAAACTTTCGTAATTCAATCTAAACGTTAACGAATTTCTCCAAAAGAAAATGCCCATCTTTGGCACCTTCGATTAGGGCGCATCAATCTTAATTCTTTACCGGAGTGTGAATCTTGCCTTGAGGGTAAGATGACTAAAAGACATTTTACTGGAAAAGGTTATCGAGCCAAAGAGCCTCTTGAGTTAGTACATTTTGACCTTTGTAGTCCTATGAATGTGCGAACCCGAGGTGGTTGATAACGGGCAGAAATGCACGTTATCATAGTGCTAAGTTCTTAAACAATGTTGGATTGCGTTGATGAAATATGTTAAATTGCATCCATTAGGCATAAATTCTATAATATTGCGATCGCATGCGTTCAGCGCATTAGAACTATTGATTTTTGTACTTTTTGTGCAGAATATGCGTTAATGCAATGCAAGATTGCGATCATAATAAATTATCGGTCGAGTGCAACTTCACCGCAAGACTTTGCGTTGATCGTGCTCGCAAACAATTGTCCAAGAAGGATCACTGCAACTTGGTCAGCACAACATGGTGGGTGCATCGGGGTGAAAGGCCAATTAAGAGCGATGGGACAGAAAGCTAATGACAGTCGAATCCAAATTAAGTTGACAGCCGATAACGGTCACAAAATACATTCAGCTTTATCGATGAGACAGAAAGCTAATGACCTAGGAAGTTCATTGCTTGCGATTTTCTTGTTTTATGCTGTGCAAATTACCCTTTAGATTTACTCGAGAGAGAGTCTAAATAAAGAACCGAATGTCTCGAGAGAACTAGGTTAGAATCTGGACTCGAAAGAGCAAGATTAGGCTTGCATAAACAAGAGATGGGACTTAGAGATAAGCTCTGTTTGTCAACTTGCATCGCATGCATCCCAAGAATGGGAATGATATTATATGGTCGCATATTTGTGTGAATGTCATGTTTTCATTGCATAAATAGAGATAGAGGTTTATGTGTAAACCATGTAGACTTATCGCATAATTATCGCATGCGTTATAGCCTTAGAAGCCGTGGTATTCGCACCGAGAGGTGGTTACTGTTGTATGCATGTTGCATGATTCGCAAAGCATGAACGCATTCTAGGGAGTGTTTAGCCGAAATCTTTCTCAATTCGTTCATCGCATATTCATCGTATTTCCCGTTTACTAACTCTTTTCAAGCTCTGCCACATTTTTTATTTCTTTTTAATCAACACAATCAATAACCAAACACTTTATTTATTTTCTCGGTTACCGCAAAGTTTTTCATAAAAAAAGAAATTATCAAACACATCTATTTTCACAAGTCCTGTGTTCGACCCTCGACTTACTAGGAAACTCAGAGGAGTTTACATTTGAATTCCGCTGGGGAAACTTGAGTGCACAACACAATCCATCAACGCATATCATCCCATATTTCCACTTAATAAAATAACGCAACAAGTTTTTGGCTGCGTTGCCGGGGACTTCGGAAAAATAGTTTGTTAATGGTAATTTTTTTTTTTATTTTCTTTGCAGGACTCTCAGATCTCTGGCGAATTAAAACCTGGAGATTGAGAGACTTTTAGGCAAAGATTGAGAGACCGCCAACAGTAACCACAATCCGATAAAGAAGAAATGGCAGAGCAGCCTGGAGGTGGGAGCACCAAATGATAATAAGTCATGGCGAATCTGATTCTGTTGGCAAAACGAGTCGCAATAGGCCAATAGGGAAACTAATGCCATCGCCAAACCTCTATGATTTCTCTCCAGGAATCATGAGGCCTTCCCTCGACGGAAGCAGATTCGAGATGAAATCGGTGATGCTGTAGATGATCCAGACTGCAGGTCAATTCGGAGGAAGGTGTGGCGAGGACCCGCACGCTCACCTCTGAAGTTTTATTGAAATCTGCAATACTTTTGTGTTCCCGAATATCTCTGCTGAAGAAGTTCGATTAACGTTGTTCCTATTTTATCTCTGTGATGAGGCTAGGAAATGGGCTTATTTGCTCGAACCAGGAGAGATTACTTCTTGGGAGCAGATAGTGGAGAAATTCATGAAAAAGTACTTTCCACCTACCGAGAACGCAAGACGAAGAAAGCTTATCACAAATTTTCAACAAGATATGGAGGAATCGCTCAGCGATGCCTAGGCGAGGTTTAAAAGGTTGGTCCGAGATTGTCTGCATAATGGGCTACCAGATTGTCTTCAAATGAAAATTTTCTATCACGGTTTGAATCCCGCTTCGCAGACTGTTGCCAATGCGGCAGCCGCTAGTGGTCTGCTTGATAAAACTTACAATGAAGCAAAGAATATCCTGGACCGCATCTCCAAGAACCATGAAGATTGGAGGGAGAGTGACCAGAGATTAAGACTTAAAGATTCTGACGCAAATAATGGTGTTATTGTTTCATTACAATACCAAATGACTGCAATGATGAATTTGATTCAAAGAATGGCGATCAACAGCCCAACATCACAAGGTGGGCAAATCAATGCAATCAGTCAAAACACCGCAAGGTGTACGACTTGTAGTGATGGGCATGCGATGGAAGATTGCCGCAAAATCCACAGTCTGTATATTTTGTAAAGAATAACCCCTTTTCAAACACTTACAACCTCGGGTGGAGAAATCACCCCAATTTTGCATGGAAGAATCAACTACAAAATTTTCAATCTGTGGCGCAAAAAGAAGGGCCACCAGGATTCTTCCAACGCAACAATGGTCAACAAAGAAACAAAGCAAGTAGCTCACAACAACCAACACAATATTCTTCTCTGGAGAGCCTGTTAAAGCAATATATAGAGAAAAATGAGATAGTGCTTCAAAGTCAGGCTACGCCCATCCGCAACCTCGTATTGCAAATAGGCCAGATTGCGAGTGAGCTGAAAAGTAGACCGCAAGGGGCGTTGCCAAGCTCTACCGAACTTCCATGCAACCCAGGGGGATCAGGTAAGGTACAATGTCAGGTTGTGACATTGCGTAGTGGGAAGACTGTGGAGGGAGAAAAGAAGGAGCATAGTAGAACAACTTCCATCGCAATTGAGCCTGAGATTGCGGTAACGCAAAAAGAAGAAAGAGAAAATGAAGCAGTGGAACCTGAGGTTGCGTCAACCTCAAAGTCAAATGAAACGGGAACCGTGAAAGTCCAGTTACCACCTTTCCCTCAGAGGCTAAGAAAGAAGGAAAACGAAGAGGTACAGTACCAACACTTCTTATCATGTTAAAGAAATTACATGTTAACATTCCTTTCACTGGAGCGATTAAGGAAATGTCTACCTATACCAAGTTTCTGAAGAACATGGTAACCAAGAAAAGAGGCACTGGAAAATTTTCCACGGTGGCATTAATGCAAAGTTCCAAATCCATTATCCCACGGAAGATGAGCGATCCTAGGGAGCTTCATTATTCCTTGCTCCATAGGAGGACTCTATATTGGGCAAGCCCTGTGTGACTTGGAGGCCAGTATAAATTTGATGCCGCTGTCAATTTTTAGACAATTAAATGTGGGGCAACTCGTGCCCACATCAGTGACTCTCCAATTGGCTGACAGGTCTCTGGTTTATCCAAAAGGTAAGGTGAAAGATGTGCTGATCACGATTGATAAATTTATTTTGCCAGTTGACTTCATCATCCTAGACTATGAGGCTAACAATGATGTGCCCATCATTTTGGGGCGACCTTTCCTATCAATGGGTCGTGCTGAAATTGATGTGCAAAAGGGAGAAATCACTTTGAACATAAACGGATAGGGGCTTAGATTTAACATAATTTGTGTCATGAAATTCCTAGACGAGGAAGACCTGCAAGATTCTGACGATGACCTGAATTTGATTGAAGAAGAAAAGTTTGATGAAGAGTGTGAAGTAGAGGATGCCAACGCATTCGTAGCTGCCTGCAATGTGATCATAGCAAAAACAAACAAGGAAGAAGAGATTATCACAACACAAGAAGTAAAGCCGACAGAAGAAAGAAAAACAACGCAACCTTCCCTTGTGGAACCACCAACACTTGAATTAAAGACCCTACCAACCCATTTGAAGTACGCATTTCTGGGGCAGAATGAGAAGCTGCCAATGATAATTTCCTCTGCGCTCAACAAAGATCAAGAGAATGTGTTGATGAGCATTCTAGAGAAACATATGCGAGCAATTGGCTGGACGCTCGCTGACATCTGAGGAATTAGCCCTGCTTACTGCATGCACCACATTCGGTCTTGAGGACACACAAAGCACTTATTGAAAATCAATGCAGTTTAACCCTGTGATGAAGGAGTGTCGTCAAGAAGAAAATTATCAAGGCTGGATGTGGGCATTATCTATCCCATTTGTAGATAACATGTGGGTCAGGCCTCGTGCAATGTGTGTCGAAGAAGAGCGGAATATTGGTAGTCGCCAATGAGAACAATGAATAATACCCAAAGAACCATCACTAGATGGCGCATATGATGGACTACGCAAATTGAATGCTGGCAACAGAAGAAAAATCACTTCCCTCTGCATTCATTGATCAATGCCTAGACAGACTAGCAGGGAATGATTTTACTGCTTCTTGATGGCGTATGCCGGATTATAATCAAACATGATAGCTCCTGAAGATCAAGAAAAAGACCACATTTTCAAAAAAAAACTTTGCCCCATTTATGGACATCGATTTTCGCCGCATGCCGTTTGGCCTTTGCAATGCGTCGAGCACGTTCCAGAGGTGCAATGATGGCAATCTTTTTCAGATTTTTCCGATGACTCAGTGGAATATTTATGATGACTTCCCCGTTTATGGGAACACTTATGAAGTCTGCCTGGCCAATTTAGAGAAAAATTCTGAAAAGATGTGAGGAGAAAAACCTAGTGCTTAATTGGGAAAAAGTGTCATATTTCATGGTTAAGAGGGTATAGTGTTGGGACAAACGCTCTCCTGGGAAGGGTTGGAGGTGGACAAAGCAAAGATTAAAGCAATTGTAAAAACTCCACCTCCAACCAGCGTGAAGGTTTGCGAAGCTTCTTGAGGCATGCTGGATTTTATAGACGAGTCGTTTTTCCCCAAAAGGGTGGGGGGGACTTTTCTAAAATTGCACGACCACTGAGTGCGTTGCTAGAGGCAGACATGAAATTTGAGTTTGACAACAATTGCCTCAACGCATTCAGAGTATTAAAAGATGCGTTGATTACCGCACCTGTACTAATTGCGCCAGATTGGACAATGCCATTTGAAATCATGTGCGACGCAAGCGGGTATGCGATGGAGGCTGCATTAGCACAAAAGAAGAAAACTATTTTGCACCCCATCGCATTTGTGAGTAAAACTCTAACCCCTGCTCAAATAAATTATACCACCACTGAAAAAGAACTCCTGATTTTGATTTTTGCATTGGAGAAACTCAGGGCATATCTGTTGGGAACCAAGGTATTCATTCACACTGATCACTCGACAATCAAATATTTAATGACAAAAAAAGACGCATAGCCAAGGTTGATCAGATGGGTTCCCCTCCTTCAAAAATTCGATATTGAAATAATTGATCGGAAGGGGACAGAGAATCAAGTTGCGGATCACTTGTCCAGATTGAAAAATCCTAAGGTTGACCGCAATGAATCTGAGGTGAGTGTCGTGTTCTCGGATGAGCAGTTGCTCCACATAGAAGAATTGCTCTGGTATGCGGACATCGTTAATTATTTGGTTTGTGAACAATTTCCTGAAGATTACACCTATAATCAATGGAAGAAGCTCAAGAATGAATGCAGACACTATTATTGGAATGAGCCAAATCTGTATAAAAAAGGTGTAGACCAAATCATTCGATTATGCATACCAGATGCTGCTTAACAACGCATATTGTCATAATGCCACGACTCACCATATGGTGGGCACTTTGGAGGACAACGCACTGCAGCCAAAGTTTTACAAAGTGGATTTATTTGGCCTTCATTATTCAAGGATGCGGCTGACTACGCAATTAAATGTGATCGGTGTCAACGCACAGGAAACATTTCATGGAAGAACGCAATGCCAATGAACATTATCTTGGAGCTGGAATTATTCGACGCATGGGGAATTGATTTCATGGGACCATTCCCCTCTTCGAATGGTACACACTATATTTTATTAGCCGTCAATTATGTCTCCAAGTGGGTTAAGGCAATAGCATGCGCTGCAAGTGATGCGGCGATAGTCTCCCAGTTCCTAAAGAAAAATATTTTCACTCGTTTTGGTACTCCCCGTGCCATCATAAGTGATGAAGGATCACACTTTGTCAATCACAATATCAAGGAGCTGCTGCGCAAGTACAATATCCTCCATAAAGTGGCCACCGCACACCATCTGCAAACGAATGATCAAGCTGAAGTGTCCAATCGAGAAATTAAATTGATACTTGAGAAGGTAGCAAAGCCTTCATGGAAAGACTGAGCAACAAAGCTTGACGATGCATTATGGGCATACTAGACCGCATTTAAAACACCCATAGGTATGTCCCCCTATGCGCTGGTATTTGGTAAGGCATGTCACTTGCCTTTGGAGCTGGAATATAATGCACTGTGGGTGGTAAAGAAGCTGAATTTTGATTTGAAGAAGGTAGAGGAAGCGCAGAAAATGCAACTGGTCAAGCTAGAAAAATGGAGAAACAATGCATATGAGAATGCGAAGATTTATAAAGAGTGCACCAAGCGCTGGCATGATCAACGCATATGCAGTAAGAACCTCTAAGTCGGGCAAAAAGTCATGCTTTTCAATTCACGTCTGCGACACTTCATGGGAAAGCTAAATTCATGTTGGTTCAGAGCGTTCATAATTCGACAAGTACTTCCGCATGGCGCGGTGGAATTATCAAATGACGATGGAACCAACATATTCAAAGTCAATGGGCAGCGAGTAAAGGCATACCATGGAGAAGATTGGCATCGCCAAGTCGACTCCGTGGAACTAAGACTTTGAATAAAGAAGGAAGTAGGTGGTCCCTATGTTATCAAATGATTGCAACTTATCAGGGACGCAAGTTTTGGGAAACCTCAAGTCTTCAATTATTTTCTCCACTACTCGGAATTTTCACTATCTTTTTAATTCTGATTTATCCTTATTTTACTATCACTATCGTTATTATACAAAAAAAAAAAAAATTGCGATAACGATTTTTATTTTGTTTAAAATAATTTGACCCTCTCTTTGTTTTTCGTACAATGATCGAGGCGCTGGATTGTGGAGATGATACGAGAAGAAGCATTTATCCTATTCCATCACTGCAATCCGAAGAAGAAAGATCGCCGCAAAGATGGACGCGTCAATACAATGCGGGCGAAAGCACAAAATTTGGGGGTGTACTCTTCCTTATCTTTATTTCCAATTTTGGCTATCACATTGCATTTTAGTCTTCAAAGTTTTATCACCGCATCCTCTTTAATCACCACAATCATTTGACATAGATAAATTTAGTGAGTCACCGCATTCTGTTTCTTTGCCAAGTATGATTTCAATGATGAAAAATATGTTTCTATTTCTTTCGTATATATTAGAGTCAACTTCATCTTAAGATAAGTCACCTCATGAAATATTTCTCGAAGTTAGGGGTTTGATAGTTTTTTTTCAAACTTTCTTTACTACGCATTCTATGATCATCGCATGACTTATTTTAATCTTTTGGCATTAAGGACATTGCCCCATTTTAAATTTGGGGGTGAGGTATTTATTTTCGACCTTGCTCATTTTAATCTTTTGGCATTGAGGACATTGCCCCATTTTAAATTTGGGGGTGAGGTATTTATTTTCGACCTTGCTATTTTTCAAAAAAAAATTGAGAATAACAACTCCACTGTCAACGCAATGGGAAACCCATGTTGTTAAGAGTTAAGTTGTGAAAGGCACTTACCCGTAGTTGGATGTTCGCATGACACCCGTGGGGGCAAGCTAAAACGAAAGTAAGTCACTAGGATCAACGCATAAATCAATGACCGTAACTCCAATGCCAAATCGGTATGAGTTTAGTCTGAGAAAGAGTGCATTGCTCGTAGTTGGATGTCCGCATGACACTCGTGGGGGCAAGCCAAAACGAAGGCAAGGCACTCGGATCAGCGCAAGGTCAGAAAAAAAATAGTAATAAAGAAAATTTTTGTGCAAGGATAAATCATTTGACACCCCAGTGGAAAATTTTCTTTTTGAAATAAATCATGCGATGTTCCGGAATTTAGTAAAGTTTTTTTGAAAGTTAAACTTGCAGCCCCTAGGTCTTAGAAATATTTTAAGAAGAGATTGAATAAGACTTGAGGAAATTCTGGTATATAGGACTTGAATGAAGTATCCTTGAGAAATCTAGGAAAAGAACTTTGCGGTGGACTTGCTAAAGGAATCTTTAGCTTATGCTTGAGGACAAGCATTGTTTAAATTTGGGGGTGTGATAACGGGCAGAAATGCACGTTATCATAGTGCTAAGTTCTTAAACAATGTTGGATTGTGTTGATGAAATATGTTAAATTACGTATATTAGGCATAAATTCTATAATATTGCGGTCGCATGCATTTAGCGCATTAGAACTATTGATTTTTTTATTTTTTGTGCAGAATATGCGTTAACGCAATGCAAGATTGCGATCATAGGAAATTATCGGTCGAGCGCAATTTCACCGCAAGACTTTGCGTTGATCGTGCTCACAAACATTCGCCTGAGAAGGATCGCTGCAACTTGGTCAGCGCAACATGGTGGGCGCATCTGGGTGAAAGGCCAATTAAGAGTGATGGGACAGAAAGCTGATGACACTCGAATCCAAATTAAGTTGACAGCCGATAACGGTCACAAAGTACATTCAACTTTATCGGCAACAATCATTCGGTGGGTCAATCAGGAATTAAAGTTGTTCTATCTGTACAATTGGGAGAGAAAAGCCGCCTTTCACCATTGATGCCCTATAAATACCAAATGTATTCTTCAAAGAAGGGGTTGATCGGTTTACAAGTTCACGATATAACCAGCTCATTGTCTTCTGTTCATAATTTTTATTTCATTTTTAAGGCGGAGCACAAGAAGAGTGGTGGCGCCGGAGATCGCCCAGGGCAACTCGAGAGAGAACCTTGGGGCGTAAGGGTAGAGAGCGGGCCGACTCTCGCGAGAGCGAGAATATCTTTAGAGCACGAGTAGAAACAGTGTAAACGCCTGGCAGCAAGAAATTGCTACCAGGCTCTTTATTATACTTGCATTGTTATTTGGACTTCATCTTCGTATCTACTAAATGGAAGTTCTATTTCTACATCTGCTCACTCTCTTAAGACGCATGAGTAGCTAAACTAGTTGAATGGGTTGAGAAGAACTAAGCTAACATGACCTAGGAAGTTCATTGCTTGTGATTTTCTTGTTTTATGCTGTGCAAATTACCCTTTAGATTTACTCGAGAGAGAGTCTAAATAAAGAACCGAATGTCTCGAGAGAGCTAGGTTAGAATCTGGACTCGAAAGAGCAAGATTAGGCTTGCATAAACAAGAGATGGGACTTAGAGATAAGCTTTATTTGTCAACTTGCATCGCATGCATCCCAAGAATGGGAATGATATTATGTGGTCGCATATTTGTGTGAATGTCATGTTGCCATCGCATAAATAGAGATAGAGGTTTATGTGTAAACTTTATAGACTTATCGCATAATTATCGCATGCGTTCTAGCCTTAGAAACCGTGGTATTCGCACCAAGAGGTGGTTTACTATTCTATGCATGTTGCATGATCGCAAAGCATGAACTCATTCTAGGGAGTGTTAGCCGAAATATTTCTCAATCCGTTCACCATATTCATCGCATTTCCCATTTACCAACTCTTTTCAAACTCTGTCGCATTTGTTATTTCTTTTTAATCAACGCAATCAACAACCAAACACTTTATTTATTTTCCCGGTTACTGCAAAGTTTTCATAAAAAAAAATTATCAACGCAATCTATTTTCATAAGTCCCTGTGTTCGACCCTGGACTTACCAGGAAACTCAGAGGAATTTACACTTGAATTCTGCTGGGGAAATTTGACCTGATGCCACAATGCAATCCATCAACACATATCATCCATATTTTCACTTAATAAAATAACAAATCAGTGGCTATGAGTATTTTATCAGTTTTACTGATGATTACTCTAGGTATAGCTATGTTTATCTTATGCAACGGAAGTCTGAATCCTTTGAAAAGTTCAAAGAGTTCAAGGCTAAAGTTGAAAACGCATTGGATAGATAGATTAAAACACTTCGATCAGATCGAGGTGAAGAGTTTTTGGACTCGGCATTCCAGGACTATTTGATAAAACATGAAATGTTTTCCAGTTCTCAGCAGCGAGTACACCTCAGTAGAATGGTGTAGCGGAGAGGAGAAATAGAACCTTGTAAGACATGGTTCGTTTGATGATGAGTTACGCTTCCTTACCGAACTCGTTTTGGGGTTTCCTAATGGAGACTGCGATATACATACTCAACTGTGTTCCTTCCAAGAGTGTTGTGAGAACACCTCTGGAGTTGTGGAATGGGCGTAAAGGTAGTTTATGTCATTTCTGCATTTGAGGTTGCCCTGCACATGTGCTTGAGGCAAATCGTGTTACGTGAGCTTTCCAACGAAACTACTGAAACATCAACAAGAGTTGTTGATGGTAGTTCATCTAGTAGGTCGGTTCCACCTCAAGAGTTGAGGGAACCTCGACATAGTGGGAGGGTTGCGAACCTGTCCGTTTGCTATCTGGGTTTCACGAAAATCCTAGCTATGGTAGTAGATGGCGACGTTGAGGATCCATTATTTTATCATAAGGCAATGGAGGATGTAGACCGAGATGAATGGGTCAAGGCCATAGATCTCGAGATGAAGTAGATGTACTTCAACTCAATATGGGATCTTGTAGATCAGCCTGATGGGGTAAGACCTATAGGTTATAAATGGATCTATAAGCGTAAAAAGGGTGCTGATGAGAAGGTGTAAATCTTCAAGACTCGACTTGTGGCAAAGGGTTATACCCAGGTAGAGGGAGTCGACTATGAGGAGACTTTCTCGCCTGTTGCCATGTTAAAGTCGATCTGCATCCTCCTATCCATTGCAGCTTATTATAATTATGAGATTTGGCAAATGGACGTCAAGATGGCCTTTCTGAATGGCAATCTTGAGGAGACCATTTACATGGTGCAACCCGAGGAATTCATTGCCCAAGGTCAAGAGCAAAAAGTTTTCAAGCTGAATCAGTCCATTTATGAGCTGAAACAGGCGTATCGATGTTGGAACATTCGGTTTGAAACTGCGATCAAATCGTATGGCTTTAACTAGAACGTTGATGAACCTTGTGTCTACAAGAAAATCGTCAACGCTCCAGTAGTTTTCTTAGTGTTGAATGTAGATGATATACTACTCATTGGGAATGATGTCGGTCTACTGACTGCAGTTAAGAACTGGCTAACGACCCAATTTCAAATGAAAGATTTGGGAGAGGCTCAATTTGTTCTGGATATACAGATGTTTCAGGATCATAAGAACAAAGTCCTAGCATTGTCTCAGGCATCGTACATTGACAAGATGTTGCTCAAGTACTCGATGCAGGTGTCACTTTGTTTAAGGACATGTGTCCTAAGACGCCTCAAGAGGTTGAGGAGATGAGACAAGTCCCATATGCATTTGTCGTTGGAAGTCTGATGTACGAGATGCTCTGTACTTGACCAGACATCTATTACGTTGTGGGCATAGTCAGTAGGTATCAGTCTAACCCAGGCTAGGGTCATTGGACCACAATGAAGAACATCCTCAAGTATCTTCGGAGAACGAGGGATTACATGCTCATGTATGGATCTAGGAATTTGATCCTTACTAGATACATGGATTCTGACTTTCAGACTGATAGGGACTTTCGCAAGTTCACTTTAGGGTCAGTCTTTACTCTTAATAGAGGAGCTGTAGTTTGGCGAAGAACTAAGCAGAGGTGCATCGTCGACTCTACTATGCAGGCGGAGTATGTAGCGGCTTCTAAAGCTACTAAGGAGATTGTCTGGCTCAGGAAGTTCTTGACAGAACTGGAAGTTCCTCTAGATATGTCTAAGCCCATTACCCTCTATTGTGACAATAGTGAGACAGTGGCAAACTCCAAGGAACCTAAGAGTCATAGGCGCGAAAAACACATAGAGCAGAAATATCACATGATCCACGAGATAGTGCATCGAGGGGACGTGTTCGTCACGAATATTGCTTTGGAGCACAAGGTTGCTGACCCATTTACGAAGGCTCTCACGGCTATAGTGTTTGGGGGTCACCTTCAGAGCATGGGTCTACAGGACCACTCGCGGCTGGACGGGCATGTAGGAGATTTTCTTGTACTGGGCTTTTATGCCCTAGTTTATTGTTTTGTACTAGTTTTTGTACACCCCACTTCGCTTTAGGACAAGTGGGAGATTGTTAGGGTTGATGCCCTAAAGTCTCGTGTCCTGTAGTTTGTAAACAGTTTGTACGAACGCTTGTGATGTATAATATATGATATTTTACTTCACTTCTTGATTTTGCTTAGTTGAATGTTTTATTTTCTTTACCACAAACCAATAAACTAAAATCTCGGGTTGTCTTTATGTAACTTAAGCATGTATGTGGTGACATACAAGTGGATCATGTCTTAAGTGATAACCAAAATGGTTTGTAGTATATGGATAAATAAGGGAAACCATATCCTGGTAACGCTGCGAATGCAGCCCGCTTTGTGGAATTGTCACAAATGTTGTGACTTGTCAAAGATAGTCTGATCCTGATCATTCGTAAAGGGGACATGCGAGTGGGGGCTTCCTATACCTATACAAAGAGTTTGTATAAGACCTGATCACGAAGTGTTAATGTCTCGTTATATAACACCGTTCATGATAGAGACTTCACTTCACTTTAGGGCGGTCCTGCCATTGAGGGTGGTCCTTTGATTTGCATGGGTGCGAGTGGCCAGGTCGTCGACTCAAACTTATCACTTTAGGGATTCATTTGATTTGGGAGTTGGGAACCCAACTACACAAGATGGAATTCACTCCTTCCCCAAAGCAGGGGTAAGTAGATAGATAGTTCCCTTAAGGGCTGATTCCGAGGCTTGAACGATGTAGTGCCACACACATTCTCTTTGCCCGAAAGGTGTTCACACATAGTTGAACTATGTTGTATTGTTCATTAGAGGGATCAATGGTACTTAAGGAGTGAGATGTAACTACAGGGGCAAAACGATAAATTGGCCCAGCTGTACTTACGAGCATCTGTGAAGGGTTATCATACTCATGATTGGTTATATCCAATGGACACAAAATTATATCTGTGGTAAGAAGAGTTCAGTTGTCGATCTTTAGTGGGATGCCTGACAGTTAACGGATGGTGGATCTCGTGGCTAAAGAGTTTAGTCATCTATTCACGTACCGTTGGTGCTTCGAGCCATAGGTCCATAAGGTCCCCTTGGTAGCTTAGATAAAGTTGAAAATCAGTTTTTAAGTTAGTTTGAAATGTTCCAATTGACAAGAGGGAGTTCGATTATTTATGATATAATTGAACTGGTTTATTATATATGATATGATCGACTAAATGTATGAGATACATTATTTTGGAGGAAATTGGATATGATTTATATCAAGTAGGGGAGAAAAAACTATAGTTGATATATGATATTAAACTATAGGTTAAGAATATAATATGATTATATTCAGTAATTAATTAATTGGGCGGTTATGTGATAACTGGCTGAGTTTTTCTTTGGATTCGTGCAAAAGTAGGAAATTTGATTCAATTCTTTTAACTGAAGAATAAAATATGAAAATAGTTTTCATTTTTCAGATATAAACGCAGAAAAATCACTCACGGTGTGAAAGCATACAATCGCTTAGCGTTGAGAGCCTATACAATAGCGCTCATCTTCCTAAACGATTTCACACCCGCATACTAAACGATCGCCCGCGATTACTAAACGATCGCTTACGTTTACTACACGATTGCTTAGCACACCGAGCGAAACTACATAATCGCTTACCTTTTGATAGACGATCGTTTAGTGTTTACTATTCGATCGTGTATCTCAACCTAAACGATAAGCACCTGACTATACAATAGTCATCCCTTTCTCCCATTTGCTTGTTCATTCTACGATCGCTTTTCCTCCTTCCCTCTACCAATTCCATCAAAGTCCACCCTTTGGATTCTCACTCCGAGAATACTGAGGACTTCGAGTGGTGGTGTCGTCCCCGGTTCCTGTTTATTTGTGCGCTACTGATCGTGTAGACGATCGTGGTGCTGCTAGATGACCGTTTGCTAGACGAGTAAGAACAAGAGGAGTTCGCTTCCACTGCACCAAGTTCGATTGAAGACTGTCATCAACTGGTAAGATTCTCGGTCTTTTGTATTTATTTGTTAAAGCATGTCGGTAATTAGTGTTTACAATGCATATCTATTTGTTCGAATGTATGTGTGGTAATTTTGTCACAATGAAATCGAAAAGATTCGTTTCCACTCATAGCACTCTTGTTTAAGAGTTCCTTCATACTCAATGAGTGATTATAGGCAAGCATTTAGATAGTCATAAACTAAGCAAACAGGGTTAACCTTTAAAGGTTCAACTTAGTTCACAACATTGACTTTCCTCCTTACCGCATGATATATAAAGATAGAAATAGAATATTTGTTTATAAAATGAATAATCTTTTAGTCAAAATATAATACAACAATAAGCAAGGGTAAATAAGTAAAGGAAATGGCAGTTGTCAGCAATTTCTTACTTCCAATAGATGTATATCAAGGTTACTGGTGAAGAGATGGTTGTGTGAAGTGGAGAAAGCCCTCTCAAAATTTTGCTTCGGTGAAGCTCTGGTTATGAATCAGGGTGGAGTTTGGAGAGGGAAGTTCTCAAAAAAATGCTCTTTGTTCTTTCTTTGCTTGTGGTGCAAGTATCAGGCCTAAGGTTTCTGTCAGGAAAAATCTCGACTCTTGAACATTTTCTTCATCGACATCAAGGCTCTATTTATAGAGCTATGCACTGACAAATTTTGGAATTCCCGCTCTGATTAATCGTCATCTCTGACGTGGTAGGTGAGGATGTCAGCATGCTATCATGGTCAACATTCTGAAGGTTTCGGCAGAAGATCTGCTGGCATAGGGCCAGAGATCCCGAGGCATGTGATGAACTATTTATTCAACGGGTAGAAGATCAGTGCATGTGAACAGATCCTACGATCAATTGCAAAATAAGCACTTTGGCTCAATTTACTTCCTGTCTCTTATACACATCTAGATGTGTATAAGAGACAGGTTGTGTACTTCGGTACAAGTATAATATTAATCATGAATTCTTAGTATAATAAACGCATATCTTGCATATCTACCCTCATTATTCTAAGTAAAAGGCTATAATAACTTGTATTTCTACAAGTTATCATACCCCCAAATTTAGAATAATACTTGTCCTTAAGCATATCTTATACTAAAGAAATTCAAACTTACTCTACATCTCAAAGTTGCATTGATTAGCTTCTCGGAATCTTTTTCACCCATACTCATTTTTCAAGCCACATTTTTCCCTTGAATTTGGTCACTTCTTAAGGAAATATTTTCTTAATTTAATCCGACAAACCCTTGCTCAACCTTTTTCTCATTTCAGACACTTTCGTGCCCTTTTTTCATTGTTAAGCGTTTGTTTTGAAAAGAAAAGCAGGTTTTTGACTCTTTGTGATTACTTCTTTAGATTATAACACGGTGTTGAACTTGGTTACGCCCTTCATTTTGGCTTGCCTCCACGGGTGTGATGCGAACATCCAACTATGATTGGGTGTCAAGTTCAACTCAACTCTTATCTTGACTAAGTTTAACTTTCACCAGACAGTGGAGTTGTTCTTATTAAATGCCACTACCATTGAACTGATCTTAGTAACCTGCCTTCGTATTGGCTTACCTGTATGGGTGTCATGCGAAGTATCCAACTACGAGCAAGTTTCTTTCACATCTTAAACTCTTATCAGGTTGGGTTTTTCCCTTCCACTGATGTGGAGTTCCTTATTTAATTTATTTTATTATAAAATGATGTATGTAATCGTTGCATGTAAGTTAAATGCATCTGCTTAGACCTCTCCTACCCCCAAATTTTTTAGAGTAGCAAGGTCTTCATTGCTTGAAAAAATGAAAACAAAATTACTAAAAATTTTTGAAAAAAAGGGTTGAGCAGAGGCTTGCGTGCATAAATTTTAAGACTATGAAATGATCAAGAAGCTACTAAGGTTGAGAGAAGTATGTGACTCTGAGTGAGTGAACTAGTGAAGTGCATAAAGATCATCACAGTTTCTTATTTATCAACGCGAAAAAAGGCATGTCATCAAAATGAATTTAAACAGGATAAGCCATGTAAAATAACAAGTCGAAACTATATAAGGCAGAATAAAGAGTGCAAAAAAACATAAATTCATTTGATATATGAATAATGTGCTAAATTACAAAGATTTATAAATACAAGCACAAGATAATCAACAGCTAGAGAAAAATTCAAACTCCAAAGTAACATCCCTAAATTTACTGCTACGATGGAGGATCATCATTTTGTTGTGTTGGAGGAGCAGGGCCTTACGCATCAGAAAAGTGCAAAGGCTAGCGAAGATGAGAAGGAACAGTTAGGTTTCATTCTGCCTGCATGCACTGGAATTGGTGGCGGGTGAAGATGTTGCGCAACACATTGACGAGTGACTGTGGATGGTGTCCACGTCTCGGTGCACTTTGATGAGGGATTGGTGTAGGGGTGGAAGCTGAGTTTGGAGTTCTCAGGCAATTAAGATTTGGAGCTCATTAAGGTTGAATGAAGGATTGTGGGTTGGCGATGGATGGGATGGTGAACGAATGCATCGAGGAGATTGGTACGGCGAGATTTAAATTCTCACCAGCT
The DNA here is from genome assembly GCF_009727055.1 of Benincasa hispida. NCBI lineage: Eukaryota > Viridiplantae > Streptophyta > Magnoliopsida > Cucurbitales > Cucurbitaceae > Benincasa > Benincasa hispida. Next base: position 417,159 of record NW_024064891.1, on the reverse strand, counting down.
ACGATTTTGTGTTGGTTGGATGTGTTGGGATTGGTGTCATAATTCTTTCGGAGTCTCGTTTGTAATTATACACATTGTTTTATGAATAAAATAACTGTTATTTCATTCTGGCATTTACTCATATTCAATAAACAAAGCTCCATGGTTATTTATGTAAACTTAAATATGTATATGTGATATACAAGTGGATCATTACTTAAGTGACAACCTAAATAGATCTGTAGTATAAGAATTAAGGTGGGATACCTGATCCTAGTGACACTATGGATACGGCCTGCTTTGAAGATGTTTACAAAGAGTAGATTCTAACCATTTATGTGGAGACATACGAGCAGGGGTGTCCTATACAAAGAGTTTGTATAAGATCGGACCATGCTACTGATTGGTTATATAACGTTGTTGATACTAAAGACTATAGGTTATAAATATATTATGGTAAGTTAGTTATTATTTATATTTATAATAATATTAATTATTGGATAATTATCTCTTTTTCTCTAATAACCAATTAAGTGAGAGGTTATTAGTGGTTTCATGGTAACCGTGAGTTAAAAGATAAAATGTTTTCCTAATTTTAGTAAGCGTAAGAAGAAAAAGAAAAGTTGTTTTGAGATTTCCAATCTCGGAAAATTCTCATGGAGCGTTGTCAAGTAAATGAGATTTACTAAGCGACAACTTGGAGTTAGCTAAACGATCGTGGAGTGTTCTTAGGCGATAGACACTCAGCTAAGCGATGAGCTAAACGATTGCATAGCTTTTGCTAGACGATCGTATAGTTTTTCCTAAACGATTTGGCATCGACCTATACGATAGGTTCTTCCATCTACCACATGCTCAATTGTTTACACAATTGTGGTTGCTCCATATTTCTGCCTCAAACCAAGTTCACACAGAGCTCACCCTTTGAATTCTCACACCGAGAATACCAAGGTAACATTCTTGTTGGTGTCATACTCAACTCGACACTGACGAGGTTCTGTGGACGCTGTTTGCGTTTTTGGGGTGTTCGTGACCTTGGCGATCGCTTAGTTCGAGTGCGCGGTGTGTGTGCAGTGTAGCGGTCATTGGACGAGCATTCGTGTGTTGCTGTGTTGCTGTGATCGAGCGTTCGTGATCAAGGAACTCGAAGATGAGTCTACAAAAGTGTGTTGCTCTTGTCCTTGATCTTTTGTATAACATGCTGTAATTTCTGTATTTTAGCATGATATTATGTTTTCGTTTGTGATTGTAATTGGAAAGTTCATATATGATTGTAATTTGAAATGATCCTTCTGTTGCTCATGGAAATCCTCGTGTCTGATTTCCTTCAGGATGGACCAGCACCCAAATCGAGTGGGTCATCAAATTTTTCCATGAGATGCAGCGAGAGAGATCTTTCTTGATGGTCGAGGGAGAGAGATATTTGTGGTGAAAGGGAGGTTTGTTGTTGTTCAGTGGGAGTTCGGTCTTTTGGATCAGTGGAAGAAGGAAGTGAGATAAGATTATCAGGCAAAGAAGACAAGAGCAACAAGGGTTCCTGGGGCTTGATGACCTTTAGTGGCAAAGGAGTGTGGAACTGCTCTTCAGGATCATGATGCTCAATGCTAGTTTTGGTCACTTCCTCAACTTTGGCCTTGGACCTTTAACGTTTGGCTGGTGAGGGTTGTGGTCCATTAAGGTGGATTAGGATTGGGTGCTTAGGGGCTTTGGCATACTCGGGGCAAATAGGGGAGTTTTTTAGTATTCAGTGCAGAATCTTCTTTATGATGATCCCATTTACCTTTGCCAAAGGTTCTTTTTGGACACTAAAGCCCACACACAAGCAAAGGCTAGTGATTATCTAGGGAAAGAAGAGTTGCCCTTTGGGCTTGCCAAGAATTCCTTATATCTGAGGTGCGATGAGGCATCCAACATCGATGGGGATGCCTCTCATGATGCAGTATGTGGCCATCAGGTGATCCCTTGATACAGTTTTATCATGGATTCTGGGTATCAGCCTCTTCTTAACCAAATATACCCATAGTCTCCCTTCTAAAAGTAGTTTGTTAGAATCCAAAGTCTGAATTCCATTTGGGGAGATCTTGAATGTGGAGTTTTGTTGGGCCAAAATCCTTAGCGGATCATGCATGTGTTCACTGCTCGAAACCATTATCTGAACAAATGATATATCATGCAATGGAAGACTACATAATCAATAAGCACTTAAACTACATTTAATTTGAGTTTTAAGCTTGTTGTTCATAGGATATTCATAAGAGGGTTTGAAACACATATTACCTTTGAAGATTTCCTTCAAAAATTCAGCTGAGATCCACCAAGATAAAGCTTGAACGTGTGGTGGAAACACTTAAATCAAGTTGAAGTGATGAAGAACAAGTGAGAGGTATGTAGGGTTTCCAGGTTATCACTTCAGCAAGTATAACTTAGATTGCTTAATTGTTCATGAAGCTTCTATATATAGGTAGAATTCATGCAAATGTATAGGATTGCATGGTGGGCAACTTCAGCTTGAAGATCATTATGAAAATGAAATTGTAATTTGATGATATTCCATCAAATGTAGTTAATGGGTTTTTCTCAAAAATGGAAAAAACCCATTAACTTTATATGATTTCAAAAATCATTTTATTAAATTAATTTTATAAAATTAATTCAAAATAATTAATTTAAATAAAACTAATTTTAATTTATTTTTAATTAAAATAATATTAGTTTAAAATATCTAAAATTAAATTAATAAAATATCAATATCACCAATAAATCAATTTGATATTTAAATCACAATTTAAATATTAATTAATTTTCTAATTTAATTTAATTTCAATTAAATTAAACGTTTATAATTGTATCATATACAATCAATCGAAAACCCTTAAAAATGATTTTGAACATTTCAAATTCATAACCCTAATTTCATACATCAATACTCAATTTATTATTCCAATTTAATGACCTAGTATAGGGACCGGGACCTACAGATCATGGGCTCCAACGATCTGTAATTAATTTGTTAAAACTCTTTAATCGAATTAATTACTATTTGTTAACTATTAAGACACACCACTATAGCTCGATAGGTTCACTCTTCTCACTGTATATATATTTCTGTCCATAGAAACCATAATCAATAAGTCGATCCTTCACAGGTCGTTCGTAATTACAGCTGGGTCAAAATTACCATTTTACCCCTGTAAATACATCTTGTTCATTAAGTTCCCACTGACCCTCTAATGAACAATTCGATTCATATACTATTCATGAATATGTCCTTCTCTAGAAGGTGGGGCCCCGATTGTTCAAGATTTGGAATCAGCACTTAAGAGAACAACCTATCTGCTAATCCAAAAATGGGTAGGAATGAATTCTATCTTGCAGGACTATATCCCCAACTATCCATCCGGTCTTATCCCCAAAAAGGAAGGCTTATTTAGTAGTGTTGTTGGACTACTCTCATCCATGCAGATCAAAGGATAATCCCGAATAAATAAGAGTTCATAGCTAGCTCAGGATTAAGTTCGAGTTATCCTAGGTTACTTAAGTATGAAATAGTCAGTTTTAATAGTAAACCGTCGTTATAAAGAAAAAGTGACTTTTCGTGGTCCAGTCTATATGCAAACTCATTGCATAGGATGTCCCCACTCACACATCTCTACATGAATGATCTGTGGATCACATCATTTGTATTACCTATACAAAATGGGCCGCATCCAATAGTGTTACCAGGATGAGATACCCAATTTCATCCATATACTTATAGACCATTTAGGCTATATACTATTAACATGATCCAATTTGTCACCACATAAAGTTAAAGTATTCATACTATAGCCATGGATATGTTTATTGAATTTTCATAATAGAATACAAAATCAACAACTTTATTGAATAAGACACTCAATAATATTTTATTGATAAATAGAATGTTTAACACAAAATTTAACTGCGAGTTCTAAGACATTCCCAACATTATCAACCTGTTGCTAGGTGCAGCAAGGTCGTTTTTTAACTTGAAGAGTTCATTGATTTCATCGAGAGAATAGTGTGACCTGATACAGGCAACATATTGTCAGCCTCATGTAAGTTGTCGTGGTAGAAGGCGCCTACCATGTTTGGCATGAAAATTGAACGACTCTGACAAAAATTCTCCCATCCCAGCTTTGCGATGATGCTGGAGATGTAGTCAAGTAAGGGTGATGATGCTGGGAAGAACCCTATTTTTAACAACATATCATCATCTTCCTTCTTCTTCCCATTCTTTGACGCTTCTTTTTCAGGAGACAACTCATCTATCTGCTACTCTTCCTTTGGCTGGGCCTTTGAGTCTCTCGAGCGCTCAGTAGTTACACACTCAACATTCTACTTCTTTTTTTCCTCTTCCTTCTTCTCTTTTCCCCATTGCTCTCTTTCAAGTCTCTTTTCCTCCCTTCGGTACATACTCTTCTCCTTCTCGCGCTTTTTTTTTGTCTTCCTTTCTTTTTCTCTCATCTTCTTCTTCCTCTTCCATCTCTCGCACAAACTCCTCAGTTGCTGCCTCAATTTACTTATCTTCTTCTTTCATTTTCCTTATTTCTTCTTCTGCCAATGCATTGCCATGATGGACTTTCTCATCGTGCAGCTTCCTTGCCAGATTGCTAGATGCGATAATTAGGCGAGCCTTTTCCATCATCTCTACCCTTCTCTTCTTCACCTTTTCTTTCTCTTCCTTTTCCTTTTTGATGCGCTCAGCCAACTGTGCATGGGCTGGGTCCATAGTAGACCTAGTTGTAGTGACCTCAGAATCGGTCACTTGTTCATCAACCTTGCGCTCAACAGCTCTTTCTTCTTCTTTTCTTCTTCCTGACTGTTAGATGAGATGTTAAGGAACATCAACCTCATGTTCTTCCTCCCTTGGTTGAGCCGTACATTCAGCCAACCATTCTCGAGAGAGCTCGAGTTCAACTTGAAACGTTGGCTCAACAGACTTCATCACTAACGAGTCTTCCATTTTTGTGGTGGTGGATTGCTCCTCAACAATTGGACGCTAAGCCTTACGTCGTCGTCTTTCTTCTCTCTTCAACTTCTTTTTCTTCTTTTTCTTTTTCTCTTATGCTAACTCATCTAAGATCATTCCCTTTTTCTCGTTGTTCTTCTTTTCTTTTTCTTTCCTCTTTGTAGCCAATTCCTCCACTACCAGTTTAATAGGTCCATCATCATGGTCCACTTGCTCTTTCCCTTTAGGATCCTTGGCCACAAGGGTTGACCCTTGCGGCCACACCACCATTACTTCACCCTAGCGCTTTTCTTTCATTTCTAGCTAATTAACTACCCTAGCTTCCATCAAGCCACCATGGACCTTTCGATGGTGCTCAGTATACTGTCGAATGATTCCTTGTCATCTTTCCTCTTAATTTCACTTTCAATAGGAAGAGCTAGCGCGACAGGTTCAAAACTAGTGGAAAGGACACTCTTCTTGCATTGTCCCTCGAGACTATGTGATAAGGTTGAGATGGTTGAAGAAGAGATAGGTTTTCGAGCGGAGGGCTTAAGATGGATTAGTAGACGAGTTGCACTCTATTTAACTTGAGCTCACCAGCTAGCAGCGAGAAACGCTACTTCTCTTATAGACATAGGTGTTCCAGCCAGTGACGCAGAGGTGGGTGGTGGTGGCTAGAGGCTTCTGGTGCCTTCAGAGGTTGGGTTTTGAGGATTTGTGTGCTGGGAAGCCATGGACTCCAGTGAGATGTTGGGGGAAATTGTGGAACATAGGCGATCAGAAAATGCAAAGGGCTTAAGAGCTCGGAGAGGTTGAAGGAAGGTTTAAGGGAGTAAAGGTCTAATGAAAGTGATAAAGAATGGACTGGAATGGACAAGGTCTTTTTATAATGGTTGAGCTCAAGAAATGCAATCAACAAGGCAATGATGGCATTTTATGACATCTCATTAAATGCGAGGCAGACAAAAGGACGTTTCATTAGACGACACAGTCGATTGCCCTTGAGAGTCGAATGGTTAGAGACCCTATGCATTCCATGCGTCGATTTTGATTGACTCGACACAACACATAATATTCAATTAACAAAAAAAAAGAGCCAAACAAATGCACCATTCTTCATTTCATTGCATCAGAAAATATCAACACATAAGATAAAAATTCAGTTTCAAACATCCAAGTCAAGAAACCAAAAGCAGAAATCCAAAACAATGGGAATCAAATAAATCAAATCAAGAAGTTAGCTAAGAAAGTATTAAGAAGTGAAATAAGACATCCCTGAAAAGGTTGAAGTGAAGTCATCGTAGGGATTCTTCCGCACGGGCAATAAATCTTGCCTGTCTAAGTCAATGGATCTCTTTGATGCGATCGAACCAGCCGCCATGGTAAGGCTTCATATGTCGCCCACTGACTTTGAACACATTTTTGCCATCCCCATTCATTAACTCCACAGCTCTTTGTGGGAAAACTTCGCGTACTACGAATGGGCCAGACCATCTTGATTTCAGCTTATCTGAAAAAGGACAGAGACAAGAGCTAAAAAGTAACACCTATTGGCCAACAATGAGATCTTTCTTACTCATCTTATTGCCATGCTCTTGTTTGGTCCGCTTCTTGTGTAGCTTGGCATTTTCATATGTGGTCCAGCACCATTCAATCAACTCATTCAGTTGAAGCTTTCTGGTATCTCCAGCTCTTGTCAGGTCTAAGTTTAACTTTTTCAAGGCTCAAGTTCTAACCGGAGGTGGCATGCTTTCTTAAATAGTAACGCATAGGGCGAGATGCCAATGAGCATCTTGAACGTTGTTCGGTATGCCTAGAAAGCCTCATCTAGTCTTTGTTACCAATCTTTGCAAGAAGTGTTAACCAGCTTCTCGAGCATGGTCTTAATTTCTCGATTTGAAACCTTCGCCGGACCATTGGTCTGCGGATGAAATGCAGTAGCAACCCTATGTTTCACGTTAAAGTGTGTACCTTTGTCGTTTATGAATGCACGAGGCATCCCAAAGCAAGAGAAGATGTTCCTTTTGAGAAATTTAGCCACTTTGGCCACATCATTTTTAGCACAAGAGATGGCCTCCACCCACTTGGAGGCGTAATCAATTCCCAACAAGATATACTGATGTCTGGAAGATGCTGGGAAAGGACCCATAAAAGTCAATGGCATTTCATTCTTGTTTGATATAATGTCAATTCTTTGATATTGATCACAAGCCACTACATAATCACGGACATATTTGAATAGAGTGGGCTAAAAGTAGCCACACTGAAGAACCTTAGTCGCGATCCTTTGCCCTCCAAAATGTCCACCATAAGAAGACTCGTGACATTGCACTAAGATGCACTAAACCTCTATCTCTAGCACGCATCGTCTTAAAATATGGTCAGGCTCTAATCTGTATAGATATGGATCATGCCAGCTATAAAATTTTGCTGCATGAAAAAGCTTATTCTTTTGTTGAAAATTGTAGTCTTTTGGAGTTTGCATGCAAACCAAGTAGATAACAATATCTGCATACCATGGTTCCATGTCGCGTAAACTCATCAGCTTCTTGTCAGGGAAGTATTATTCTATTTCTTTGTCCTTCTTAGCATCTTCTCGCTCTCCAGTCTTTATAAACGGTTGGCCGCCTCATTTTCAGTCCTTTTTCTATCTTTGATTTCAAGATCAAATTCCTGCAGTAAAAGCACCCATCAGATCATTTTAGGCTTCGCATCTTTCTTCGCTAGAAGATATCTGATCATAGAGTGATCAGTGTAGATTACCATATTGGACCCCACTAGATATGGTGTAAACTTTTCAACCGTAAATACTATGACTAACATCTCTTTCTCAGTAGTCATATAATTTTCCTGGCGTGTTCAAGGTTTTGCTGGCATAGAAGATCGGATGCAGGATTCTTTCCTTTTGTTGCCCCAGTACTCCCATTGCATAGTTACTCACATCACACATCAGCTCAAAGGGTTTCCACCAATCTAGTGCCACCAGAATGGGCACAGAGATCAGTGCATCCCTGAGCTTGTTGAATGATTGAATGCAAGCGTCATCAAAGTTGTATGGCTTATCTGCCTCTAAGAATGATCTTAAGGGGCGTGCAATTTTGGACAATCCTTTGATGAATCTCCTATAGAATCCTACATGTCCCATAAACTTCTCAAGGTTTTATCAATCTTCACCTCATCCACTTCAATTCCTACTTTGGAAACTTTATATGCCAACAAATGCCCTCTGTCACAATAAAATGGCTTTTCTCCCAATTAAAGACAAGGTTGGTATCTTCAAAACGTTTTAATACTCTCTCTAAATTCTCAAGGCAGATGTTGTGTGTTACCAAAAACAGAGAAATCGTCCATGAAGACCTCTATAGACTATTCCAGAAAGTTTAAAAATATTGCCATCATACACCTCTAGAAGGTCTTGGGCACATTACAGAGCCCAAAGGACGTGTTGGAAAGCAAATGTGCCAAAGAGGCACGTGAACATCATTTTCTCTTGGTCCTCTAGTGCGATTGCTATCTGATTATATTCGAAATATCTATCCAGAAAGCAGAAGAATTTGTTCCTCGCGAGTTTATCTAACATTTGTTTAATAAATGGTAGCAAGAAATGATCCTTCTTCGTCGCGAGATTTAGCTTTTGATAATCCATATATATTGTTCATCCAGTCACAGTTCTTGTAGGAATTAGCTTATTCTTACTATTGGCTACAACCGTCATTCCTCCCTTCTTTGACACGTATTGCACTGGTTTTGCCCAACTACTGTCAGAAATGGGGTAATGACCACTGCATCAAGCCATTGTATTATTTCTTTCTTAACTGCCTCACGCATGGTTGGAATCTTATTCATGCAGTATGAGTGACTGATTCCCTGTATCTTATCGGTCAAGGTCCATCCAATGGCCTTCATATGTTTTCTCAACATCTGCAGTAGAGCCATCTCATCATTTGTGCTTAATGTGGTAGAGATAATGACTAGCAGAATGTTGTTATCACTCAAATATGCGTATTTGAGATGCGTCGGTAAAGCTTTCAACTCTAGGACAGAGAGCTCTTCTAATGATGGCTTTATCTTTGTTGCTTCTCTTTCACTTAAATTCAAAGACTAAAAAATAGGGTCAATCTTAATCACTGCGTGGACTTCTTCCACAGCCAACTCACTCTCCTCTTCTTCTCGCAATTCCTTCTCAAGCAATTCCCTGCAGTTAGCACCAAGATCATCGATGCGCTAAAAGGTTTCCAGCTCATCCAAGAATTTTGGTTCGTTAAACACATTGAAATTGACTTACTGATCATCTACTCTGATAGTTAGTTCTCCTTTTTGTACGTCTATCAACGATCGCACTTTTAACAGAAATAGGCGCTCAAGGATGATTGGTATTTTCGTGCCAGCTTCGTAATCCAGAATAATAAAATCTGNCAACGATCGCACTTTTAACAGAAATAGGCGCTCAAGGATGATTGGTATTTTCGTGCCAGCTTCGTAATCCAGAATAATAAAATCTGCAGGGAAGATGAATTTATCAATTTACATAAGAACATCTTCAATCTTCTCTTTCGGGTATGTTATGGACCGGTCAGCTAGTTGCAAGGTCACGATAATAGGTCTCGCTTCACTAATGCCTAGCTTTTGAAAGATTGATAGCGACATCAGGTTGATGTTGGCTCTTAGGTCGCATAGCACATGGCCAACCTCTTTCCAATCAATAGAGCACGGTGAAGTGCAGTTTCTTTGGTATTTCATCTTGGCAAGAATGTTATTCTTGAATAATGCACTACACTCTTAAGTGAGCGCAATTGTTTTAAATTCGCCCAACTTGCGCTTTTTGGACAAAATGTCCTTTATATACTTCACAAAGCTTGGCATATATTCAAGAGCTTCAACTAGTGGGATGTTGATATAAACCTATTTTAACACATCCAGAAATCTCTTGAATTACTGACTATCATCTTTCTTCTTCAATTTATTGGGAAAATGAGGTGGCACTAGCAATATTTCTCTCTCTTTGTTTTTCTCTTTTGCCGTATTAAGAACTTGCGGCGACGATTCTGGTCTTGCTGTTTTTGGAGCTTCTATATTATCAGAGTTCAAGGTTGTTGAGGATTCATTAACTGGTTCAAACGTTTAATTATGAAGATCTGTCGTGAATTCAGGGTTATCGGGGTTATTTAGAGTAATTTTGGAGTCTTAATTTCTCATTCTCTTAGAATCTGTGGTTTCACTGGTGTCATTGGCCTGATTTCTTAGTTCTCAGCAGGTAGATTACTCATTGTTCTCCCACTTCGTAGTGTCACAACCTTACACTGCTCCTTGTCATTTTCTCGTGGAGCCTCAGTGTTGCTAAGTAGGGTGCTCGGTTGCCTATTTTTCAGATTATTGTCAATCTACCCCACTTAAACCTCTAAATTTTGTATTGAGAAGACTTGCAACGAGATTAACACATCGTTTTTCTAAATGTTTTCTTTGAGATGAATTTCCAACGATGATGACGCATTCAAACTTGACACATGATTGTGGTTGTAATGAGGTCAGTTCTTGTTTTGTTGATGGCCATGAGGCATTGATTGAATCTAGGTGCATTCCTTCTATGCGCTTGCTGTTGTTGGTGTGCATTCTTCTATCCCGACTGTTCTTGAATTTCTCTCCAAGTGAAATTGGGGTGATTCTTCCACCGGATTATAAGTGTTAATAAATAGGTTATTATGGATAGATAAAACAGTCTAAGGGGGATAAAACAGTCTGAAGGTCATGCGGGCAGGTTTCAACAGAGTGAGGTTCTCCACATTGTACACAACTTATCGTCACAAACTGAGGCATGGTGTTAAGCTGAGCAGCATTCTTGTTCAAAGCACCTTGATTTATGGTTATGGTCTGTAGAAGGGAAGTGGCAGTAGCCATCTAAGCGGCTAATGAGCTCACCACATCTGACTACACAATCACTCCTTCCATCTTGTGTCTATCAGCATTCTGGTTCTCGTATCCATCATCACCTAATCATTAGTGTTTCTAGAAATTCTATCAAAATTTTCCTTCGCCTCAGTGTAAGTCTTGTTTATAAGGGCTTTTGCAGCAGAGGCATCAACCACTGATTGTGAAGCTCTATTTAGCCCATTGTAGAAAGTCGCCATCAGAATGTAGTCGGGGATGCCAATGTGCAGGCAGTTATGTACAAGACGCCTAAATTGGACTTAAGCAATGCTCAAAGTTTCTAAGTCTCCTTGTTCAAAATTCAAGATGTCCTGCCGTCTCCTTGCGTTAACGGCTAGAGAGAAGAACATCTTTATAATCCTATCAACTAGCTAGTCCCAAGATACAATCTTGTTTGGCTCCAAGGAATAAGCCCATTTCTTGGCCTCATCGCAGAGAGTGTAAGGGAAAAGAGAGAGATTAATTCCTTCCGACATTACACCAGGAATATATAATGTATTACACATTTCTACAAAACTGGTTAGGTGGGCAAGAGGATCTTCATCCTGCATTCCTCTGAACTGCCCTACAGTTTGAATCATCTGAAGCATAACTGGCTTAATCTTGAACCTTGCATTCTCATCAATGGCTGGCCACACAATACTAGGTGAAAAAGCATATAGATTTGGGGCCGCATAGTTCCTCATAGGAATGTTGCGGTCTATGGCCAGAAAAATAGGATCTTGCTGACCTTGCCCGAATAATCCATTTACCCCAGCCTAGTTATTCTGATTGTTGTTGTTGGCGATATTCCTTCTTCTACTGTTTCTGTTTTGTCTTGCTCTATGATGAAAAGTTCTCTCGATCTCAGGGTCATTATTGAATTAAGATTCAATATCTGTGCTCATATATTGTTTTCCGTTTGGTAACACAAGCTACAATACTCCAAAAAATCAAGAGGTACCTACAAAAATACAAATTCAAACACTTAATCAGTTGCCAAATCCCCGGCGATGGCACCAAAACTTATTGTGTTATTATGTGTATACATCTATCATGAAGTACACTAAAGTGTCTATGTGTTGAACTTATTATGCACCCAGTTTTCATTATTCATGCGCTTGTCATAAGTTTTCTTATAGTTCGCCAAGTATAAACAAACTATAAGTTTCTCGATATGAGTCGAGGTCGAACTCAAAGATTTGTACTATAAATTTTTTGAAAGTATATGAATGCGGCAAGAATAAAGATAATTATAGAAGAGTTAAAAATCATGCGATTAAATAGATCTATGTGATAAAAATATCTAAACAAACAATGAATACTTCGAGTTTCGTTTTGAGAAAATTAAGATATACAACTGCTTTGACGTGTGTAAAATATATGGAGAAGGCAGGGTTTGGGGGAATCAATGTCGCATCTCTAAACTTTTAAGGATAATCCCGACTCATAGCATCCGTTCATCGCACACCTCTCGTTGGCCAACCACACTTGTCATATTTCTATGACACGTGAGTGATGTTGCATTGAGCATAAGGTTATTTCTATATCTAGAAATATTTCTTACTTTTTTTAGTGTGTTCCACAACTAGTTACCCTCTGGGGCAATTAGTTATAGTTGTTTGACTCAATGAGTGATCATAGGTAAACATTTAAATAGTCATACACTAAGCAAACAGGGTTAACCTTTAAAGGTTCAACTTAGTTCATAGCATTCACTTTCCTCCTTACCCCGTGAAGATTAATTACGCATGGTAAAGGATAAAGCAAAGGTAAAGATAGATAAGATGATGAAAGTAGACATGGTGATATATAGAGATAGAAATAGAATAGTTGTTTACAAAATGAATAATCTCTTGGTCAAAATACAATACATAAATAACAAGGGTAAAAAAGTAAGGGAAAGGGTGGTTATTAGAACTTTCTTGCTTCCAAAAGATGTATGTCAAGGCTACTGGTGAAGAGATGGTAGTATGGAGTGGAGAAGGCCCTCCCAGACTCTTGCACCAGTGAAGCTCTAATTATGAATCCGGGTGGAGTTTGGAGGTGGAAGTTCTAAAAAAATGCTCTGTGTTCTCTCTTTTCTTGTGGTGCAAGTATCGGGTCTAAGGTTTCTCTTAGGCAAAATCTCGACTCTTGAATATTTTCTTCATCGATGTCAAGGCTCTATTTATAAAGCCATATGTTGATAATTGTTGGAATTCCCACTCTGATTAATCGTCATCTCTGACACGGTAGGTGAGGATGCCAACACTGCTATCATGGTTAACATTCTGAAGGTTTTGGTTGAATATCCGATGGCACAGGGTCATAGATCCTGAGGCATGCAATCAACTATTTGTTCATCGGGTAGAAGATCAGGGCATATGAATAAATTCTATGGTCAACTGCAAAATAAACACCTTGGCACAATTTAGTCATGATATGCAGTCAGCGGACATTTTTAGTGCACTTCAATGCAAGTATAAAATTAATCATGAATTCTTAGTATAATCAACACATAACTTGTATATCTACCCTCGTTATTCTAAGTAAAAGGCTATAATAAATTGTATTTCTACAAGTTATCATGCACAAGATTTAGCATACCTTGGTATTTGTTGAATTGTGTTAAGTAAAGGAATGTTTATCTCAACTTCTGAAACATTTCCATGAGCTCCATGTCTTTTTTCTCTTCCTTAGATCTAGCTAACTTACTAGGAAAAGGTGCTTTAGGAATATAGGGCTCAACAAGTAGTTAGTTACATCAGGAAAAATGAGCGATTCATTTGTTTCCTTTGCATTACCTTTTTCTTCTACCTTTACCTTTTCTTGTGTTTTCTCAAGGTTGAACGGGAGGGTTTACCGGTGTGGATGGTGTGGTGGGGATCTCCTTCCCACACCTTAAAGTGATTGCACTTACATTGGCATGATCCGATTGTGCTGACAACTTGCCCGATGCTTTTCTCTCTAATCTACTCACCACCATCACCAACTAGGTGATTTGTGTTCCTAAATTGGAGAATCCCATTCTTGTTTCTTGTTGAAGAGATTTTGTTTCTTGTTCTAAATACTTCGTATCTTGTGAAAATTGGATTGATTCCCTTTGTAATTTGTGAATATCCTATTGAAATTTAAGAGAGTGGTAAGAAAGAGTTTTTATTACATCCTCTAGAGACATATCTGAGGATGAGGAAGATGATGATTGGTTCCTAACGTTGAATTATCCTTCAGATTCCCACTTGAAATTTGGGTGATCCCTCCATCCTTTGTTCTATGTTTGATTGTGAAGGTTGTATTCTCTTTGCTTGAGGTTGTATTTTCTATAAAAAAAATGACTGTGAGGGACTTGAGCTTGGGGACAAGCATCGGATAAATGACTCATCACACCACAAGCTCTGTATGTCTTTACTTGAGGGACTCCACCTTGTTCCATCTGTGCAACAATAGCAGTTTTATTGGATAATTTGGATCTCAATTCATTGACCTCTTTTGTTGAAGATGGGTCAAACTCATTAGCCCTAGATCCAAAGTTTTGATCATTTTTCGCCATGCATGAAATCAACTATTGTGCTTCCGTCAGTATCTTGCCAAGCTGCTCCCATCGCTGAGTCGATAGCTCTCCTATCATTAGAGAGCAAACCACTATAAAAGTATTGGATTATTAATTGGTCCAAATTTTGGTGGTGAGGAAAACTAGCACACGATTGCTTATATCTCTCCCAATACTCTGAAAATGTCTCCCCAAAATTTTGTTTTATCCCATAGATTTCTTTTCTAATTGTATTAGCCTTAGCGGTCGGGAAAATTTTTTCAAGAAATTTCTTTTTGAGGTCATTCTAAGTCGTGATAGACCCGAGGGACAAATAATACAACCAATCCTTGGCTCTATCCTTCAATGGAAAAGGAAAGGCCCTAAGGTTTGGTTGCTCTTAGGTCACCCCATTGGTTCTCATACTGTCACACACCATGTGAAAATCTTTTATGTGTTTATATGAGTTCTTTCCTGGAATTCCCTTAAAGATAGGTAACAAGTGGATCAACCATCTCTCTAAGAGCCTTCTCTCGAATTTCACCCATGGGAACTTTTTCCTCTTCTTCTATTGGATTCTTCAAAACTTGATGGTCTTGTTCAAGCGATCTTTCTCTTCTCCATTCCCTTTAGATTCGCCTTTCCTCTCTATTAATCTCTACAAAGAAATTAAGCTTAAGACTCCTAGAGGAGCGAGCCATAAACCAAAGAAAGAATAATCGCACATAATCTCCTTCTTTTATTTATTTAAAAGAATTTGAAAATTGACTTAATTTGTTGCCATGGTTCCCCGACAACGGCGCCAATTTGTTAAGTTGGTATTTACGTCATTAATAAACCCTTGGCCTAAATAAATAAATTTGTAATACTTTGTTCCTTCAACTAGTACTTAAAAAGGTAGTAAAAGTGGAAAGCACAGGTCAATCCTCAGGGAACCAATTGAACAATTAAATCAAACAATGAATTCCTTGGAAATGGGGGATTTGGTTTGTAAAAGAAATTAAAAGAAAGTAAAATGAGGATTTTTGTTATTTAGAGACATAAAAATTGAGCATAATATAAACTTGTAAATTCTATGGAAGATTCTTGGGAAAAATAGTCAATAGGTATAGTTCTATCATCAAATTGAACAATGTTATGAATTTTATACATTCCCACAACCTATCAAGCAATGCCTAATAGCCCAAGTAGTAAATCAATAATTGAATCCAATTAACCCTAAATTAGTCAAAAATACTTCCTTGACAACAATTATCATGTTTTTATTCTAATTTGCATTAGATTCTAGGGTTCTTTCGTTTTGAAGTTCTTTAAGTTGGAAAGCCTATACTTAAAGACTGATTAATTGGAAGATTCCAAACTAGATTATTTATGCAAGAACTCAGAAAAAGTCTTCATTAAATGTAAGAAAATCTAATTTTTGCAACTTAATCTACTATTATGCAAAGTGGCCTAGTAGAACTTATTAGCAAGAAATTAAGATTTTTGAGTCGTCAATTCATGACAATTAATTTCTATTGAAAATTCTTACAAGAATCAACCAAGAATTGTGAAACTCATAAGAAAGATTCAAAATTCTCAAAAATTAAACCTAATTGACAAATTCCCAAGAGATAAGACTTACCTAACCTTGCATAATGTTGAATTCTTTAATCAATCCAAAGAAATTACAAGTATGGAATCAAAGAATACAAAAATAATAGAAAGAATAGTGAAATTTGGGTAGAAATTCTCCAAGTGATCTGAAATTTTCCTCAAATTTGATCTCTTCTTCGTGCAAAAACTGAAAATTGGCTTTTATATCTAGGTCGCAGCGTTGCAACAATTAGTGGAGTGTTGCACAGACCTTAAGCATTGGGGCAGGGCTGCAACGATGGTGTGATGTTGGCTTGCGGTAAGCCGCACGCGGAGAGTTTCTGAATTTTCCGTGAATATCCGTACTATTGTGACGCCATAGGTTAGCGTTGCAACGCTGCTCTGTTTTGAAGTTACTGTCTTCAAGTATTTCACTAAAGCACTGGACTAGGGTTGTAATGTTGTTCCTGTTGCCAAATGTTTCATTTGAGTGGCATTTTTGTAATTTTGATGGCTTTTTTTATTTTAATGCTTTTAGACTTCATTCTGATACCAATTTGGGGCTTCCTTTCTAAGTGGCTCCTTTGGTTCTCGGAATGATTTTACCTATAAAACAAACATTTTATGCATAAGAATGGTATAAAATATATAGAATTAGGGATAGAAAACTATCTCTTTGTTGGAGCTATCAGTCATCAACCTCAAATTCATCCTTTGAACATCCTCTAGGGACTATTCTCACGGTCAAATTGGATGACAAAAATTATTCCTTGTGGTGTAGTATGGTTTTGGCAATACTCAAGAGTAAAAAAGTTGACAGTTTTGTCTTGGAATAAACCGAAAACTTGTTGAGTTCATCTCTTTCTTTGAAGAAACAACAAAAGAAGATAGAAGAAAAGAAACCTCATCCAAATTGATTATCAATCCTTAATTTCAAGAGTGGAATACAATTGATCAAGCTCTCCTAAGGTGGTTATTTGGATCAATGACACCATCAATTGCTTGTGATATCATTGATTTCAAAACTTCAATACATGTTTGGACTGCCTTAGATAATTTATATGGTGCCTCTATCAGAGCATGAGTCAATCAACTGAGGAATGCCTTGCAAAACATGAAGAAAGGAAGCATGAGAATGGTTGACAACTTAGGCTTTATGAAATAGACTTCTGAAGACTTAAAAATGGCAGATGAACCGGTAACTTTAAGTTCTTTAATGTCATGTGTCTTGACTAAAAGTGGAATATCTACCTATAGTATGTATTATTGAAGGAAAACAAAATTCAAATTGGTATGATATGAATTCAACACTTTTTACTTATGAAAGGAACCTTAAACATCTGAATGTTTTTAGTCCTAATAGTAATGTTGCTAAAGAAATGCTAAGTTGGTTTTTAATAAGCCAAGTAATTAAGGAGGAGGTCAAAATAGCCAACAGCCTAACTAAAACTATGGTAAGACTCAAAATTAGAGAGGAAATCACAAAGGACGTAGTCGTTTTTCACCTTACATCAGAAAAAAATTCCAAACCTACCTGTCAACTTTGAAACAAGTATGGGCACAATGTTGATATTTGTTATCATCACTATAATAAAGAAATTTCTGGAATGTAGTCAAATGCAGGAAATTAGGGAAATACAAGTTAAATTTGGCTCTAAATACTGTTTTGTGATGGACAAAGCCACAAGGAAAAGCCTAATGCAAGGGATTCATAAGGATGGACTATATCAAATGAGGTTGCCTCTATCTAGACCTAAGAGTCATCACATGAGTAGTTCCTTCTCCACATTAAGAAGTCACGAAGTTGCTTTCAATTCTGAACTAGGACAAGTTTGTTTAATTCCAAAAGAAAAATTGGTCAATCTTTTGTTGCAACTACTCGTTTAAAAAATTGAAAAGCCTCTAGTGAAATATGGCATTGCAGATTAGGTCATCCATTTGAAAGGGTGTTATCTTACGTTTTCAAAAATAGCAATGTAAAAGTTTCGTATGTTATTTATAAACAAAGCTTATGTGAATTTTGTCAGTATGGAAAGTCTCGTGCCTTACTTTTTAAACTTTCAACCTCAACTACAAATCACCCTTTAGAATTAATACACTGTAACTTATGGGGTCTTGCACCTATCAACTCTATTGTTGGTTTTCGTTTCTACATAAGTTTTGTAGATGATTTTTTCAGATTGACTTATATATTGCCTTTAAAACAAAAAAAGAAGCACTCAATATGTTTGATGGAATACGAGACATACGCAGTGGAATTGGGACCTAATTACACTCTAATTGCTTCTAAATTAAAGGATAATAGCATGCAATTGAAGGAAAAACAGTGATTAAAAATGATGAGATGCTACTAATTAACCAGTTCAATTATATCAAATATAATTGAACTGCCTCTTGTCAATTTGAACATTTCAAACTGACCCAAAAACTTATTGTCAACTTCTATCCAAGCTACCAAGGGGACCTTATGAACCTATGGCTCGAAGCTCCAACACGTGAATAGCTGACTAAACTCTTAGCCACGAGGTCCACCATCTGTTAACTGCCAGGCATTCCACTAAAGATCGACAGCTGAACTCTTCTTACCACAGATATATTTCTATGTCCATGGATTATAACCAATCATGGGTACGATAACCCTTCACAGATGCTCGTAAGTACAGTTGGGCCAATTTACCATTTTTCCCTTGTAGTTACATCTCACTCCTTAAGTACCATTGATCCCTTTAATGAACAATACAACATAGTCCAACTATGTGTGAACATCTCTCGGGCCATGAGAAGGTGTGTGGCGCCACATCGTTCAAACCCTGGAATCAGCCCTTAAGGGAGATATTTATCTACTAACTCCTGCTTCGAGGAAGGAGTGAATTCCATCTTGTGTATCGGAGTTCCCAGCTTCCAAATCATAAAAATCCCTAAAGTGTAGGTTTGAGTCGGTGGCCTGGCCATTCACACCTATGCAAATCAAAGGACCACCCTCAATGGAAAGAGTTCCAACTCACTCAGGATTGAGGTTATGTTACTTATGGTCATCCTAATGAAGTGAAGTCTCTGTCATGAACGGTGTTATATAACGAGACGTTAACACTTCGTGGTCAGGTCTTATACAAACTCTTGTATAGGACGCCCCCGCTCGCATGTCCTCTAAACGAATGATCAAGACCAGACCATCTGTGACAAGTCACAACACTTGTAACTATTCCACAAAGTGGGCCACGTCTGTAGCGTTACCAGGATAAGGTTTCCCTCTATAATCAATATACTACAGACCATTTTGGTTATCACTTAAGACATGATCCACTTGTATGTCACCACATACATGCTTAAGTTACATAAAGACATCTAGGAGATTTAGTTTATTGGTTTGTGGTAAAGCAAATAAAACATTCAAATGAGCAAAATCAAGAAGTGAAGTAAATATCATATATTATACATCACAAGTGTTCGTACAAATTGTTTACACTACAGGACACGAGACTTTAGGGCATCAAACCAACAGTATAAACATTGTTGGATTTTATGTCCTAAAACTCGTAGTTTGTAAATTAATAAATATATTCTGTTTTGTTTTTTGATAAAGTTGTTATTGAAATTGTAATCTTGAATCCAATAAACTAAGGTTCCGAGGTTATTTAATGTAATTTGAACTTTATGTAGTGACATAAATGTGGATCAAGTTCAAATATATAGCCAAAATGCTCTATTAGTATATGAATAAGATTGGGCGCCTTATTCTGGGGACACTATGGATGCGGCCCACTTTGTAGTTAGTACAAACGATGTGATCCTGAATCATTCATATAGAGATATGTGAGTGGGGGCATCCTATGTAAAGAGTTTACATAAGACTGAACCATGAAATAGTCACTTTTTACATTCTAAATACCGTTTTATGTAAAATTGAACTATTTCGTTAATTGATGACCTAGGTAACTTAATCTTAATCCTGAGCTAACTATGAACTCCTGTTCACTCGAAATTATTCTTAGATCTACATAGGTGAGGGCAGCTCAATATCGCTGGCTTAATAAGACTCCCATTTCAGGGGTAAGATCGGGTGATAGCTGGAAACATAGGGTTGCAAGACGGAATTCACTCCTACCTGTTATAGGGATAGTAAATAGGCTGTTCCCTTTAGTACAAATCAGGTCATGAAAAAGGGCCCTACCTCTTCCTTGGCCTGAGAGAGATTCGGTTTATAGGTTGGACCTTAAGCCCAATTGTTCAATTAGAGGATCAATGGAATTAAGGAACAAGATGTAGTCTTGGGGGTAAAACGGTTTTTATGACCCAGCCGAGATTACGAACAACCTGTGAAGGATTAATCTTACTCATCATGGTATATCAAATGGATACAAATATATCTATATTGAGGGGAGTGCAACTACGGGACTTTAGTGGAATGACCCGTTAGTTAACGAATGTTGATTAGCTTCGTCTAAAGTTTAGCTAGCTAATCTTGGATCGTTGGAGCCCATGATCTATAGGTTCATTAGGTTCCCCTACTAGCTCAATGGAAAAACTTAGAACAGTATGATAGAATAATTCGAATTGTTCGAATTATGTAGAGAGAGAGAAACCGACAAGTATATTGATATAGTGGTCGGGTTTTTCAGCTTAGAGATACAACTTTAATATTTTAAATGTGATTTTAAATATCAAGAATATGAAAATGTTCATATTCGGAAGCTCGAAAATGATGGAAATGATCAAAAGATGTAAAAAGTCAAAGAGTTGACTTTTGACTTTGAAAAATCAAACTTTGACCGACCTTTATATTCAAATTTGATTTGAATTTCGAGAAAATGAATGCGGATTCATGCTCAAGAGCTCAAAATTAGTCAACACGGGAAAATCATAAAAAGTCAAAATGTTGACTTTTGGGTAAAAAGTTTGACTTTGACCAAATGACTATTTTGCCCTTTGACTATAGTTAGTAAGAAAATCCAAACTTTTGTTGGATAATTCCACTAACAAATAAGTGAGCTAGGTGTTGGCTTATAGTGGAGACATTAAGCACACTTAAGAAGTAGTGGAATATAGGTGTTGGTTTTTTATGCATTTAGTTCATCGCAATTGTTGCATGGATTTTTCTATAAATTGGGCTTTCATTTTGAATGAAAAGAGTTTTTGCAATTTTGGAAATTGTTTTTCATATTTGGACTGGAAAAATCACAATTTTAAAAAAAGAGAGAAACCCAAACCTACCCAAAATTCCATCTTATTTTCCATCCCTTTCTCTCTCTCGATTTTCTTCATCACCGGGTCCCAAACTCAGTTCGAGTCCAGAGGATAGTAGTCAACTCTAGTGTGGTCCAAACGAGTTCGGGTCGAGATTCGACGAGGAAAAGCGTTGTTCGGAGCTTCAAAA
>NW_024064891.1:375068-395819 GCF_009727055.1 Benincasa hispida | reverse complement strand
TGGTTAATTATATATGATATGATTGACTAAATGTATGAGATACATTAATTTGGAAGAAATTGGATATAAATATGATTTATATCAAGTAGAGGAGAAAACACTATAGTTGATATATGATATCAAATTATAGGTTAAGAATATAATATGATTATATTCATTATTTTATTTATTGGAGGGTTATGAGATAATTGGTCGGCGTTTTCTCTGAATTAGTGTGTTAATGGGAAGTTCAATTCATTTCTAGTAACTAAAGACTAAAATGAAAATTGTTTTCATTTTGCACGAGACACGCATAATCGCTCACAGTTTGATAAGTATTGTATCGCTTAGTGTCAAGAGCCTATACGATAGCGCCCGCTTACTAAACGATCACACACCCACGCCCCCGCTTTCCTAAACGATCGCCCATGCTTTCCTAAACGATCGCTTACCTTTTCATATACGATCGCTTAGCACGTGAGCTAAACTAAACGATCGTATAGACGATTGCTTAGCTTTTACTACACAATCGTGTACTCTGCACTAAACGATCAAGCACCCGACTATACTACGATAGCCTTTTCATTCTCCCACTTGCTTGATCATAGTACACAATAGCCTTTCCTCCTCCCCTCTACCAATTCCATCAAAGCCCACCCTTTGAAGTCTCACTCCGAGAATACTGAGGGCTCCGAGTGGTGGTGACGTCCCTATTTGCTGTTGTTTGTGCGAAGTTTCTCGTGTAGACGACCGAGTTGTTGTTGGGCAATTACTTGCTGAACTAGAAAGAGCGAGAGGAGTTCGTTCATGGTGAGGCCGAGTTTTGTGAAGAAAGTCTTCAACTGGTAAGTCTTCTGTCTCTTGTATTTTATTCTTTTAAAGCATGCCAGTAATTTAGTTTTTTCAGTGTATATCTATATGTTCGAATGCATATGTGGAAATTCTATCACAATGAAATGGAAAGATCTTCTTTCGCTCATAGGTACTCTAGTTTAAGAGTTCCTTCATATACAATGTCTAATGGAAAACAAGTTTGATTCAAAGATTAAAATATTTCAAAGTGACTAGGGTGGAGAATTTAGACCCTGTGATAACTACCAAGGAATAACTTTCAGACATCATTGTGGACATACTAGTGAACAAAATGAAATTGTGGACATAAAATGCAAACATATAGTTGAAATGAGACTCCCTTTGTTAGCTTAAGCCCCAATGCCTCTTAGATATTGATCGAATGCTTTCACATCAGCAGTTTACTTGATTAATATGCTTCCTACACATGTGCTAAGCAATGTTTCACCTTGGGAAAAAGCCTTTAGATCAAACCAAATTATAACTTTCTTAAAATCTTTCGAAGTGCTTGTTATCCCTATCTTCAGCCTTATCAATCTCATAAATTCCAATATCATAGAACCAAATGTGTATTTTTGGGGTATAGCGAGTCACATAAAGGATACAAATGCTTAAGTTCTAGTGGAAGACTATACATATCTAGACATGTCATCTTCAATGATCATGATTTTCCTTTTAAGACTGGTTTTCTAACTACCTCAATCGAGAAACAACAATCCTCAACACTATAGTATCTTGGCTACAATTTCCTAAACTATTAAGAGTTCTCAAGATATCATCTCTTTGTCCAACAACACCAATTTTCCTATTTCTAATAATGATTTTGTAAATGTTGAAACTAATGAGTGTTCTATTTTAGAAGGAGAATCAAATCATATTACTCCTATTAGTGAACAATTTGTTTCCAATCAAAATTTACCAAATCCTGAAGAACCAAACTCACCTACTCATATTGCTGAAACTATTTTACCTTCCCATCGCATGTAAACCAGACAAAAAGTGGCATCTATAAACATAAGCAATTAAGTTATCTAGCATCTAAGACTCAGATTGATGTTTAGGAACCTAAATTAGTCTAAGAAGCATTAAAATCTATTGGATGGATAGCAGCTATGAATGAAGAAGTAGAAGTCTTGAGAAAGAATGACACATGGAACTTGTACCTTATTCAGCTAATTATAATATAGTTGGATGAAAATGGATGTTTAAGACTAAAAGAAACTCAGATAGTAGTATTCAAAGGCTTAAAGCAAGATTACTAGCAAAGAGATTTTATCAAAACTCTGGAATTGATTTCAAAGAAACTTTTAGTCCAGTAGTTAAAGCATTTACAGTTCGAATTGTCTTAACACTTGCAGCTTCACTTGATTGGAACATCATACAACTTGACATCAACAATGCTTTCCTTAATGGAACATTGGAGGAAGATGTCTATATGAAGCAGCCAAGGTTTTATTGATAAACAGAGACCACACAAAGAGATTGCTTGATAAATCTCATGAAGAATTAGAAGAAGATAACATTATATATATATATATATAAATCAATTTAATATATATATTTGTTATATATCACATATAACATATAACCTATGGTTTATATTATATCATATATAATATAGCCCATAGTTTATTATTCTCTCGTTTAACTTATTGTATTAATAAGAATCATATTCATATTAATTTTAACATATAGTTTTTATATGAATCGGATTCATATAATTAATATTTGAATCATATTCAAATATTTGTTTATCTCATTAAATTTTATATTATAATGTATAATATACATTATGTTAATTATATCTTATATAATTACTTCCCTTTAAGTAATTTGAACAATTCAAATTAATCCAAAATTAATTTGATTCTCATTAATCCTTATTGAGCTAACAAGGGGACCTTATGGACCTATAGATTGAAGCTCCAATGATACTTGATTAATTAATTAAACTCTTTAATTAAATTAATCAACCTTCATTAACTGTTGATCACTCCACTAAAGACCGAAAGTTGCACTCTTCGTACTATAGATATATTTCTATATCCATTGGATATAACCAATCAATAATGTGTTGACCCTTCACAAATTTCTCGTAAGTACAATTAGGTCAAAATTACCGTTTAAACTCTTTAATTAAATTAATCAACCTTTATTACCTGTCGATCACTCCACTAAAGATCAAAAGTTGCATTCATCGCACTATAGATATATTTTTATATCCATTGGATATAACCAATCAATAATTTGTTGACCATTCACAAATTACTCGTAAGTACAATTGGATCAAAATTACCGTTTTACCCCTGTAGGTACATCTAACTCCTTAAGTACCATTGATCACTATAATGAACAATTAGTTATAGTCCAACTATAACTGAAATCCCCTCGAGCCAAGAGAGGGTGTAGCATCACATTGTTCAAGCCACGGAATTAGCCCATAAAGGAGCAATTTATCTACTTACCCTAATAATAGAGAATGAGTGAATTTCTTCTGGTGTAGTTGTGTTCCTAGCTCCCCAATCAGACGAGTCCCCAAAATGGTAGGTTTATTAAGTCCACGAATCTGGCCACTCTCACCTATACAAATCAAAGGACCACCTTCATAGATAAGAGTTCATAACTCACTCAGGATTCAGGTCAAGTCATCTATGGTCATCATAGTGAAATGTAGGTCTCTTATAGTAACAGTGTTATAAAGAGAAATTATTCATTTCGTGGTCTGATCTTATATAAACTCTTTGTATAGGATGCTCCTGCTCACATGTCTCTACATGAATGATCAAGATCATATCATTTTTAGTACTTTACAACAATTATAACAACTACAAAGTGGGTTGTATTTGTAGTGTCAACAGATAAGGTACCCAACTTTATCCATCTACTACAGACCAATCGGTTTATCACTTAAACATGATCCATCTATATGTCTCCGCATAAACGTTTAAGTTACATCTAATAACTTCATATATTAGTTTATTGGTTTTTGAGTTAATATAACTATATATTGATGATATCCTACTCATTGGGAATGAGATAGAATTCCTTGTTGACATCAAGAAATAGCTAGCATCGCAATTTCAAATGGAAGATTTATGAGGTGCACAGTATGTTCTTAGAATCCAAATAGTTTGGAATCACAAAAATAGAATGCTAGCACTATCTCAAGCATCTTATATAGACAAGATGTTGTCTAGATATAAAATGAAAACTTCCAAAAGAGGTTTAGTACATTTTAGACATTGAATTCATCTATCTAAGGAGTAGTATCCTAAGACACCTCAAGAAGTTGAGGATATGAAAAGAATTTCTTATGCATCAGTAGTTGGAATTTGATGTGTGCCATGTTGTGTACACATTTAGACATATGCTTTGCTGTCGGGATAGTTAGGAAATTTCAGTCAAATCTTGGATATAGTCATTGGACTGTCATTAAGAACATCCTCAAGTATCTTCGGAGAATGAGGGGCTATATGCCCGTGTATGGCTCTAAGGATTTGATCCTTACTGGATACACTAATTATGATTTTCAGACCGATGTGGATTCCAAAAAATCTACTTCGAGATCAGTATTCACTCTAAATGGAGGAGCTATAGTATGGACGAGTGTTAAACAAAATTGTATTGCTGACTTCACCATGGAAGCGGAATACGTAGCTACATGTGAAGCAGCCAAAGAAGCAGTATAGCTTAGAAAGTTTTTGATCGATTTGGAATTGGTTCCAAATATGCATCTGCCAATCACCCTCTATTATGATAATAGGAAAGCAGTTACCAACTCAAAAGAATCAAGAAGCCATAAGTGCGGAAAGCACATCAAGCGCAAGTACCATCTCATTCGAGAGATGGTACATTGAGGAGACGTGATTGTCACGCAAATAGCCTCAGAAGAAAATTTAGCTTATCCGTTTACGAAGGCCCTCAAGGCTAAAGTGTTCGAGGGACACCTAGTCAGACTAGGCCTACGAGCTTCATAAATTTAGGGCAAGTGGGAGAATTCATGGGTATGTAGATACCCTAGTTTATTGTATTTATTCTCTTATACTCAACATTGTATATTTGTATATATTTAAACCCACTGGAGTTTCAGTCCAAGTGGGAGTTTGTTGGGTTATATGTCCTAAAACTTGCAATTAATAAACTTTAAACAAATTTCTATTTACAATAAAAATTATTTCAATAAAGTTGTTATTGAATACAAATTGCATTCATGGATTTCTAAATCCAATAAACTAATGAACACATAGCTATAACATGAATACTTAAACTTTATGTAGAGACATAAAGAAGGATCAAGTTTGAGTATATAGCCAAAATCGTCTATAAGTGTATGGATAGGGTTGGGTACCTTATCTTGGGGACACTATAAATGCAACCCGCTTTGTATATTGATACAAACGATGTGATCCCAAAGTCGTTCATGTGGAGCCATTTGAGTGGGGGCATCCTATGCAAAAGATGTTTGCATATAACCAGATCATGAAAGAGTCACTTTTCTTTAAAATGATCGTTTATTGTTAGAACTAACTATTTTAATTCGATGACCTGATGTAACTTAATCTCAATCCCGAGCTAATTATGAACTCCTAATTATTTGGGATTATTCTTTGATCTGCATTGTTGAAAGTGGCTCAACATCGTTGCTCAATAAGCCTCCCATTTGAGGGATAAGACCAGATAGATAGTTGGGGACAAGGTCTTGTAAGACAAAATTCACTTATACCCATTTTAGGGTTAATAGATAGATTGTTCCCTTTAAGTACTGATTCTGGGTCTTGAACAAAGGAGCCCCACCCTCTTTATGGCTGCGAGGAACTCTACCAATTGTTCATTAGAGGATATGGAGACATAAGGAGCAAGATGTATTATAAAGGTAAAACGATAATTTTGACCTAGCTGTAAATATGAACAACCTGTGAAGGATCGACTTACTGATTATGGTTAAATCAAATAGACAAAAATATATCTACAGTGAGGAGAGTGCAACTACTGAGCTATAGTGAAGTGTCTCAGTAATTAATGAATATTGATGAATTCGGTTTAAAGAGTTTAACCAATTAATTTCAAATCGTTGGAGCTCATGATCTATAGGTCCATTTGGTCACTCTACTAGCTCGTAAAAGGATCAAACCCTAGAATAACGCATGGAAAGGATTTGAAATGTTCAAAATTTGATTTTGGGTTTTTATTATTATATTCGATATAATAAACGTTTAATTAGCAAATTAAACGGATTTGAAGAGTTGAAAATATTTAAATTTGAGCTAAATATTAATAACAGGAATAGAGATTCATGTTTGAATTAGGTGTTTTTTTGATAATTAATTAATTGAATTATTTAATTAATTAACAATTTATTTATTTAAAGTTTTAAATTTATGAAATTCAAAATATATAATTAATTTAATTTTATTACATTTATTTACTTATATATAGATAAAATTAGAGTGAATTTCATTTGATGCAATAATTTGAAATTTCATTAAAAATTAAAATAAAATGAGATTAGTGGGAAAATAAGAATTTTCCCACTAACTCAAACACTTAATCCGCTAATTGAGGGAATATTAAGTGTCAGTGCCACAATTAAGTCATTTTGCATATTCAAATTACTTAAATACAAGTTAATTTGAATGAATTTGATTCATGCAATATAAATTTCAAAAGTGAAAATTCTAGAAAATTTTTCTTTCACTCTAACTCTCATATTCCTCCAAAATCCTTCTCAATTTGGGTTCCACCACTCAATCTAAGACCTGGGAATAGTAGAGAAGATCCTTGTGCTGGTCTACAACAAGTTGTTGAAGAGAATTCACGGGTAGATTGCATCAATTGGATGATTCATCAAAGGTTGTTTACTGAAACCCTATTACTGTTGTTTTTATGAATATGCATGTTTATTTGCTAAAATGAATTTAATTAGAGTATTTAAGATCCTAATTGCTTCCGTTGGTTGAATGTCAACTCTATCAGTAGCCACCTCTCGTTCCTTTGAGGTAGCCTACAAATAGGCATAGTTTTGAATGAGGTACCAATTTCTTAGGATTAACATAAAGCACGTGTGCTGAGCAACCCCAAATCCTGAAATGGTATAAACTACCTTTTTGGTAATTCCATAATCCCAAAGGTATTTCACAAACACTCTTGGATGGAACACAGTCCAAAATATAAGCTGTAGTTGTTGGATCGGTAGCAGCACACAGCGGAAGCGGACAGGATCCATAAGCACTCTAATTGATTAGTTTTGGCAAAAAAGAAACATACTTAAATAGAGTATAATGGGTTTCAAGAACATACCTTTGAAGAACCTTTGAAATCTTGATTTCCCACTGTTAAATCCTCCAAATCTTTGTGTAGACCACCATAAGATCTTCTCTATTATTCTCTTGGTGTCTAAATTGAGTTGTGGGACTCAAAATAAGAGGGAATCAAAGGGAATTTGGAGAAAGCTCACTACAACATCCCAAAAAATGTAGAACTTCTTTTTCATCCAAATTTTTCAAAAAAATTCATTCGGTTGTTCATTTCATCTTCACTCCAATCTCTTCAATGTATTGTAGACTATCATGCAAAGAGATTTGCTACATGGGATGCAGCTCATGCTTTGAGTTATTGAAGCTTGAAGGTGGTGGGTTCCTAATGAGCAAGTTGAAGATGAACTTGAAAATTTTGATTTTTCACTTTGTGTAATTTTTATTTCCAAAATCTAAAATTTATTTTTAAATCATATTTTATTTCTAAAATAAAAATTTAATAATTTTACAAATTAATTTCATAAATTATTTTCTAATAAAATTAACATATAATTATTTAAACAATTAAATAATTATAACTAATTTAATATCCAATATTAAATTAATTTTTACACAAATTCATCTTTATATATTTAAATCATATTTAAATATATTTTCTCCAAATTCGTTTAATTCTAATTTGAACGTTTCAAATTAACTTATCAGCTAGTCTAGAGCTAATTTCATTTCTGAGCTAGTAGGGGGACCTCGTGGACCTACAGATCATGGGCTCCAATGATCCGAGATTAATTGGTTAAACTCATTAGACCGAACTAACCCCCATTCGTTAACTAATAGGTCCTTTCATTAAAGCCCATAGTTGAACTCCCCTCACTGTAGATATATTATGTCCACTCGATATAACCATAATTAGTAAGTTAACCCTTCACAGGTTGTTCAAATGATGGTTGGGTCAAATCTCTGTTTTACCCCCCAAAATTACCTCTTGTTCTTTAAATCCCCACTGATTCCCTAATGAACAATTTTTCTGTGATCCAATCACAAAACCGAGTCCCTCTCATGCCAATGAGAGAGCGGGATCCCTTGTTCAAGACTCAGAATCAACACTTAAGGGAACAACCTTTCTACTATCACTAAAAATAGGGTAGGAGTGAATTCCCTCTTGCACCCTCTGTCCCCAGGTATCTATCTGGTCTTACCCCTGAAATGGGAGTCTTATTGAGTCGGCACTGTTGAGTCAACCCTCACCTATGCAAATCTAAGGGTAATCCCAAATAAACAGGACTTCATAGTTAGCTTAGGATTAAGGTCAAGTTACTGAGGTCATCGCTTTGAAATAGTCAGTCTTAAACAGTAAACAACGTTATAAAGTAAGAGTGACTCATTTCTTGGTTCGATCTTGTACAAACCATTTTGCACAAGGACACCCCCACTTCTCATGTCCAACATGAATGAATTAGGATCACTTCGTTTGTAGCACTTTACAACTCCTTGTAACAACTACAGAGTAGGCCGCATCCAATAGTGTTAACAGAATAAGGTACCCAATCTTATTCATATACTATAAATCATTTTGACTATTTACTCGAACCTGATCCACCTTTATGTCTCCACATAAAGTTCAAGTACTCATCCAATAGTCAATGGACTTTTTAGGTTTATTGGATTTCTATTCAAGCAATAAATCTATTCAATAGCACTTTTATTGAATTTTAAGAATAAGTTCCATTGTTTACAAACCACGAGTTTTAGGACATAAAACCCAAAAGCAGTCTGTATTACATAATCCCAAAACAAATTAGGTAAATGAACATAACTCATCATAGATCAAACCATGTCCAATAGGTTCAATTTCTCCTTTCTTATATACCATTCTGCTGAGGTGTACCAAGTCCTGAGAAATGGTATACAATTCCATGTTCTATCAAATAGTCCTGGAATTTTAAATCCATATACTCTTCACTTCGATCTGTTCCAAGTGTCTTAATTGTTTTACCCAATGCATTTTCAACTTTAACCTTGTTCCGCCCCAATGATAGGACTCTAGAGTTCCGCCACAATGAGTCAATTGTAGGGAAAACCCGATTGGTTCAAAAATTAAAGAAATCCTCTCCATTTATGGAGTTAGTATAAAATTTCATGCAAAATGCCATCCTTAGGGGGAACAAGCAAAGTGCTTCAAGGCTGAGCATGAAACTTTATTATAAACACTCTCTCCATTCACCTTGTTACTGACCTGTGCAAAGATCATTCGTAGGGAGATACAAGCAAAGGTACCTCGAAGCCGAGCATAGATCTTACGGTGTGAACTATTTAGGGAGAAACGTGAAAGGAATTAAAGTATCATATACATCATTTTTCTCCCATTGAATGTTTTAAACCCATGGTTCATTTACGTAGAAAAATCAGGCTAATAAATTTTTACTAAATGATTTGTTAAAGTTTGCCTAATATATCTCTTATATTGGATAGTTTAACAATAATGGTTCTTGTTTATTAAACACTTTAATAAACCTTGATCATTCATTGCGTGCTTATAACATATTTATCTAATTCACCTTCCAAGTCAGTTTCCACGTAAGGGTGTTTCGTCTCCGTTAGTTTAAATACCCCATCCTACACAGAACTTTCCTTACACAACAGTCCCTTATAGATAATTATGTTATAAATTTAATCTTTTATTTAACCCAATTTAATCCTATTAAAAAGGAATTAAAAGATTAAATCTATTTCTAATCTTATTAGAAATATTATTAACATAAGTCTATGTGGAATCAATTTTAAACCATTTAAAATTAATTTAACCTATGATTTCATGCAACTCTCTTGATTACAGATTTTAATTCTCATTTTACTAACATATAACACTTATAAAGTTTAATGAAATAAATAAATCTATACATGCATCTAACGACACACTTTAAAAAGATAACAATTATATTTTTCTAAAGTGGTGTTATTCTTCATCTCCATTTTAATTCCAACATACATAACAATTATATAATAAAGTAATGAAAATTAAATAACATTCATCCGTCTATCCATACTATATATTATAACACTTATAATATAAAATGATGTATGAACATGTTATAAATGCAACCTATCATATAATATAACAATTATATTAAATATGATTCATAAGCATGCTTAATTAAATCATGCAACTATATAATATAACATTTATATTAAAATGATGCATGAAATAATGTTTATCCTATGGGAGATTTTTAATACTAAATGACATACATTATGCAATATAATAAATAAATCATACATCACATGTATAATAAAATTATAAAAGCAACATTAGAGCGAAATTGACATCCTAAACATTAATTAAATTAATATAACACTTACATTTATTTACTTAATGAAAACAAATAAAATAATTAATTATTGAAAATTAGTAATTAATAAATACAAAAAAATTCTTAAAGAACTGCCAGCCATACTCGAAGCCATGACCTGGAGGTCGCTAAATGCGTGTGCATCACGTTCTGAGCGTGTTTTTGTGGTAGCGTACCCCTATGTTGCTTGCAATGTCGCGACACTCCAGGCAGTGTTGTAATGTTGTAGTTAGAGCGTAGTGACGTTGGGCTTTTTGCCTTATAGCATAGAGCGAGCGTCGCGACGATCGAACCTTATGCTCTAAGGCAAAAAGCTTCCTCTACTTCATCCGTTTTGCTCCATTCTTGTTCCAATTTTTCCCAAATTGAAGCAAGAATCTCTCCAGAATGACATGGACTAAATACATACTTGATTTCAAGAATCAAATTCTGAAAATATACATCGGACCCTTACAAATGGATTGAATAAAATAGTAAAAACTATGCCAATTTTGAAACATCCAATGAGCAAACCATCAACATTCAAAATCTAGATTATACACCCACCAATAACTCTGAATTGAAGTCCAAAAATGAAAATCAGAGACACGAGATGGCTCTGATACCAATTGAAGGGTTTAGAATACACTGAAGCGAAAGCAAACAAATGCATGTCTCCAATTTTGTTTTACATAACATTATGATTCAGAGGGACAGAAACTACGATAAACATAAACCATTCTAAGCATGCTTTTCTCTATTGTTATTTTTACAAAGAAAAAAGGGACATTAGTAACTCACCCAAGAAGAACCTTTATTCATGTACCTTCTCCAACAACACCACCACATGTCGATCTCCTTTTGAATTCCCGTTCACAGTAACTTGAAGACATCAACCAATGCTCCAACAAAAAACTGTTGGATTTGGTGTCCTAAATCTCATATATCTTGTAGTTTCTAAAAACAAATTATATATTTAATAAAATAAGAGGTATTTTATTAACATTTAGACTACATTAATTCAATCCTATAAACTAAGATCCATGATTATTTTATGAACTTAAAACATGTATTTGGTTGACATACAGGTGGATCATGTTTAAGTAATTACCTAAATGGTCTGTAGTAGATGGATAAGATTTGGTACCTTATCCTGGTAAAATCAGGAATATGACCTGTTTTGTAGTTGTTACAATTGTTGTAAAGTGCTACAAATGATCTAAACCTGATCGTTCATGTGGAGATATGTGAGCAGAGGTATTCTATATAAAGAGTTTGTATAAGACCGGACCACGAAATGAATAGTCTCTCTATATAACACCGTTACTAGAAAAGATTTACATGTAACTAGGATGACTATAGGTGACTTGACTTTAATCCTGAGTGCGTTCTGAAATCCTGTTTTGAGGGCAATCCTTTGATTTGTATGGGTGAGAATGGTCATGATAGTTGACTCAACAAGCTAACCACTTTGGGGATTTGTCCGAGTACGGAGCTTGGAACAAAATAACGCAAGATGAAATTCACTCATTCCTTAACCTTAAGGAAACTAGATAAATTGTTCCTTTAATACGAGTCTTGAACAATGAGACCTCAACTCTCACTGGCCCAAGAAGTGTCAGTTTATAGTTGGACTATAAACTATTCTTTCATTAGAGGAATCAGTGATACTTAAGAAGTTAGATGTAACTACAGGGGTAAAACGGTAATTTAACCTAGCTGTAGGTATGAGCAATTTGTGAAAGGTCGACATGCTGTTGATTGGTTATATCCATAGAAATAGAAATATATCTACAATGCAAAGAGTGCAGCTATTGATCTTTGGTAGAGTGATCGGTAGTTACTGAATATTGATTAAGTTATGAGTTTAATTAATTAATCTTGTATCATTGAAGTTTCTAATCTGTAGATCCATAAAGTCCCCTGGTTAGCTCACTAAAGGATATTAATGAGGAATGATTTAAATTGTTCAAATCAATTGAGGAAATTTTATATTAATGAGATTAATATATAATGGTTAATTATAAATGTGATCATAATCCAATTTATGTAAGAGAAATATTTTTATGACATTCAAGTATTAAAGTCATGTGAATTAAATTCATGAAGAATTAATTGATTATAATGTTAGAGAAGTGCATACATATAAGTATGTGATGTTTATATGTTAATTAATTAACTATATATTAAATAGGATTTAATATATGGTTATTTAATTAGTATGCCAATTAATTAAATAAGGGTTATTTAATTAATTAGCATTAAGGGTGAAAAAGAAAATACTTGGAGAAGAGGTTAACCCTTCCTCATATAAATATATACTTATAGCCCATTTAGATAAGGATTTTTCAATGTGAAAAAGAAAAATCCTAGCCTCCACCAAATTCCTCTCCACTCTCTCGACAAATTCTCTCTACCTCTTCCTCTTCCAAGTGTTACAGACCACACTTTTAACCCTTAGAATCCTAAAGAATAATAAGATTATTCTTATAGTGGTGTCCTGAATCGTTGAGGAGGTGTTTGTGAGACAAGCAAAAGGAATTTACGAGAAGAATGGGATTCAACAAAGTTGAGGTCCTTTATCCCATTTCCCCTTCTTCTATAGCATGCTAATTTTGATGACAATCCTCTATTCTTCTTGTGTGGGTTGTTGTATTCTTGTTTCTATAACATCATATTTTGGAATGGAAGGTGACCTCATGCTTCTACGGTAATTCGATTCCTTTCAATTGGTATCAAAGCCAATACTTGCATTTTTGTTTTCCGTATTTTTTAAACAAAAATAAATTTAGAAAGTTGGGTTTTAATCTGTATTTTGAATGTGACGTTTGTATATTGGATGTTTACATTTTTTTTTTTTTTGCACTTAGCTTTACGTTTTAATGCGATTAAAATGTAAAGATTCGTTGTTTTTTGGGCATTTAAATTTTTCTATCGAGTCTGTAAGTCCGTGTCGATCGAGGAGTAAGAGTTGCTGAAGCATCAATGAAAACGGAGGTTTTCGTTCCAAGTTCGAAGCAAAAACACTGCAAAAAGAGGTTTTTAAACTACAGTGTCGTAACGGTGCTACTGAAGCGTTGCAATGCTGCAAGGCGAGGCGAGGTGGATGATATCCGTAGTGTTACAATGCTATCCCCCAACGTTGCAACGCTCCAAGCTTTACAGGCACACACAAGAAGTCCAGCAGGAGTTCGAGTCCCCTCTCCAGTTTTTGAATTGGATTTACTTTGTTTTTGTAGTTTCATTTATTTTTATTAATTAGATTAATATAAATTAATTATACTAATTTAATTAATTTTTAGGGTGCCAAAATTTGGTCCAATATTTATTGTTTAATTTATTATGCATTTGATGTATATATAAATTAATGGATGAATTTATATTGCATAATGTATGTCATATAGATTTAAAATCCCACCTTAGGATAAACATTTTCATGCATCATATTTAATATAAGTGTTTTATTATTTATAATTGCATGATTAATTAAGCATGCTCATGTATTTTTTACTATAAGAGTTATATTATAAATGTATTCTAATGAAGTGTCATTAGTATAATATATGTGTTATATTATTGATATTAAGCATGTTCATGCATCATACAATGTTATAAATGTTATAATGTATGGTGGAATGATGAATATGTATGTTTATTTTCAAAAATGATAATCATAAGTGTTATTTTTATTAGATGAAAATATACTTTGCATTGAGCATAACATTACTTAGATAAATATAATTGTTATACTTCATCAACGTCATTAGATACAAATTATAGGTTTTAATATAGCATTAAAATATAATTGTTATATGTTTATTGGAATAGATTAAAATCTATAATCAAGAGTTGCATGCAAACATACATCCAAATTAATTTTAAATGGTTTAAAATTGATTCACTTAGACTTATGTTAAGAGTGTTTATAATGAGATTAGAAATAGGTTAACCTTTTTTAACTCGTTGTAATTGGATTAAAATGAATTACGTAAAATATTAAATTTATAAAATAATTTCCTATAAGAGACCTTTGTCTGAGGAGCGTTCTGTCTAGGCTAGTATATTTAAGCTGACAGAAACAAAGCACCACTACCTGATAACTGACCTAGAAGATGAATTAGGAAAATATTTTATAAGCATGCATTGAATGATTAAGGTTTATTAAAGTGTTTAATAAACAATAATTTTTATTTTTAAGCCATCCAATGTAAGAGTTACTTCGGGTAAAGTTAACAATCACTTAGATAAATTAATTAGCTGGATTTACCTTTGTAAGAAACCCTAGTTTTTAAAATACTCAGTGGGAGGAAAAAGATATGTACGATATGTCAATTTTTCCACTATTGTTCTCCCAAATGTTCACATAGTGATACTCATGCTTGGCCTCAAGGCACCTTGGGAGCATCCTCGTTCGGATGGTATTTGAATGGGTCAATATCAAGGTGAATGGAGAGAGTTTTTATAGTAAGTGGGAGAGGGATGTGTGTCAACATGTCCTGTGGTCTCCTTAATTGGTTTGCACTGTGAGACCTTCTTACACGACTTCAAGGCGCCCTGGGAGCACCTTCCCTTCGGATGGTTTGTGCATTAGGACAATAGCAGAGTGAACTTCAGAAACGGGAAGGAGCTCTAGGGTCTAAAATGGAAGGTCACACTAACAAGAAATTGTTAAGAAAGTTAATAATTTCTTGACCAAATCAATGGTGCTAATCGTTATAGAAATAAGAGTTATTCTGGTGAAATGATTGGTTGAGAATTGTCTCAATTTAGTGAAGAGGTGACTGACCATATTCGTTGTTTTTTTGTCCTAAATCACTGCAGCATCATTGCAAAATAAAAATGAACCTTCTTAAAGCTGAAAAATTAACTGTAGTTAATAACACAACTTGTAAAGAATCGATTAAAACTATTTTTGTGGTTGACGACCTTAACTTCATCTTGACTAAGGAATGTCCTCCAATCCCAACCCATAATGCAACACGAAGTGTTCGTGATACATACCAAAGGTTGATGAAGGCCTGTCATAAGACCTGAGTTTACATTTTGGCGAGCATACCTAAGGTTTGAGAGCATGATCACTGCAGTTCAGATTATGCAATCAATGCAATAATTATTTGAGTGAGTGTCCTCACAATTCAAACAGGATGGAGTTGATATCGATGAAACCAGTAATGTCAGCTCCCTATTTGAACTTCGGTCCATATTGAATGTCAAGGGACTTATTGAGGAGGAAAAGGTTACTAACTCTAGTGAAGTTTATCAAAGAGGTTCATCATCGGAGAAAAAACTTGGAGTTCGTAATAAAGGTTTTCAAGCCGATCCCACTGCTCCCTAGAAAAGGAAGAGATCTAGTGACAATAAATCATATTTACTTGTCCTGGAGTCGTGCTTAGTATAGAATGATGATTCTGACTGGATAGTTGATTCAAGGGCTACTAATCACATATGTTCTTCCTATCGGGAATTTAATTCCTGGAGACAATTAGAAGCTGGAGAGATAAATCTTCGAGTTAGTACTAGTGAGGTCGTTTCATTTGATGTCGTATGCAGATTTAGGTTATTTCTGGACATGAAACGATATATATTATTAGATGGCGTATATGTAGTTCCTAATATGAAAAGGAACTTAATCTTTGTTTCTTGTTTGATTGAGCAAAAATATTCTCTCTCATTCTCTGGAAATAAAATGTTTATTTTTAAGAATGAAATGGAGATAAACTTTGCTTCAAAAGAAAGTAACTTAAATGTACTAAGGTCGTTAGTTACAAAGGCTGTCATAAATACTGAAATGTTCATAATGGCAACAACTACTAAGAGACTAAGAGTTTCTCCCAAAGAAAATGCCCACTTTTGGCATGTAAAGTTATGTCACATTAATCTCAATAGGATTGAGAGATTGGTCAAAAGTAGACTTCTAAATGATTTAGAAGAAAACTCTTTACCTGTATGTGAGTCATGCCATGAAGGCAAGATGACAAAATGTTTATCAGAAAAGGTTTTAGAGCCAAAGAGACCTTGGAGCTTATATATTCAAATCTTTGTGGTCTGATGTATGTAAAAGCAAGAGAGTGCGTGAATATTTCATCTCTTTCATAGATGATTATTCAAGATAGTGGTATCTTTACCTAATGCAACAAATGTCTGAAGCATATGAAAAGTTCAAAAAATATAAGACTGAGGTTGAAAACTTGTTAGGTAAAAAGATAAAAACACTATGATCTTATCGTGGTGGAGAGTATATGGATTTAAGATTCCATAACTATTTGATAGAACATGGTATCACATCCCAACTCTCAGGCCTTGGTACACCTCAACAGAATGGTGTATTGGAAAGTACAAATAGAACGCTATTGGACATGGTTTGGTCTATGATGAGTTATGCTCAATTTCCTGATTCGTTCTAGGGATTTTCAATAGAGACTGCTATCTACACCTTGAACAACGTTCCATCTAAGAATGCATCTAAAACACCTTTTGAGTTATAAACAGGTCGTAAAGGTAGTTTACGTCACTTCAGGATTTAGAAATGTCCAGCCCATGTGCTCATGACAAATCCCAAAAAGTTGGAACTTCGTTTGAAAGTATGTCTATATGTAGGCTACCCCAAGGAAACGAGATGTGGGTACTTCTTTGATTCAAATGAAGATAAAGTGTTTGTATCGACAAATGCTACCTTCTTGGAAGAAGACCACATGAGAGACTATATACCACGAAGCAAAATAGTTTTAAGAAAGATTTCTGAAGACGCTACTGAGACTTTAGTAAGATTTGTTGAAGAGGCTAGGTTGTTGATGTCGATTCATCTAGTCAAGTTAATCCATCTCAAGAGTTGAGATTGCCTCAATGTAGTGAGAGGGTCGTGAAGTCCAAAACATCATATCTGATGATGGGTTCGAGGATCCATTGTCTTACAAGTAAGTAATGGAAGATGTTGACAAGGATGAATGGATTAAAGCCATGAATCAAGAAATTGAGTCTATGTACTCAATTTCTGTTCGGGAGCTTGTAGATCAACCTGATGGGGTCAAACCTATAGGTTACAAGTGGATCTACAAGAGAAAGAGGAGTGTAGATGGAAAGGTACAGACCTTTAAAGCTAGACTAGTGGCAAAAGGTTATAACTAGGTTGAGGGAGTGGACTATGAAGAAACTTTCTCAACTATTGTCATGTTAAAGTCTATTCGAATTCTCTTGTGCATGGCCACATATTATGACTATGAGATATGAAAAATGGACGTAAAGACTACCTTTTTGAATGGTAATCTTGAAGAGACCATCTACATGAATCAACATGAGGGATTCATTGAACAAGGTAAAGAACAAAAGTTTTGCAAGCTTAATCGGTTCATTTATGGACTGAAATAAGCATCTCGATCTTGGAATATATGATTTGATACTGCAACCAAATCTTATGGCTTTGATCAGAATGTTGATGAGTCTTATGTTTACAAGAAAATTATCAATAGATTTCCTTGTGTTTGTATGTGGATGATATTCTACTGTTCGGACCCGATTCGGTGTCATTTTAATTCCCGAAAAGGACCGCGAAGCAAAAGAAAATTTATAATATCACCAAACTACTTCTATTATTACTAAAAAGTAGCAACAGTAGTAAGTGCGGGGTCGAACCATAGAGAATCTTTTTGTGTTAGATTTGACTACGGAAAAACAATAAAAATGGGGTTTTGGTTTTGATTTATAAATATGCAAGAAAAGTAAATTGCAAGGGATATATGGAATAGTAAAGGACTCGTTTAGTTCTCATATCAAGTACCAATTCGATGTAAATTAAGTCATTGTTATGTGCCAAATAACTAATATTCGAATTATGCATGCTTAGCTACTTAATTTGATAAGAACTAATCAATCTCTACATAGGCCGAAAATCAATTAATCCAAACCAAATCAAGCGTCCTAATCCGTAGTTGAGGCTGAAAAGACCATGCCCTAGCTAGCCTACATGCTTCTAGATGCAATTGGGTCCTTAGCGGCATAAAGAACTAGAAACACGTGCATGAAAATCAAGGATTCAACTATGTTGATTAAGTGTCAGGAAGGCCATGTACAAATAATCAAAGTATTTCTTAATTCTAGATTAAATGTACGATGCAAAGATTCAAGGTCGACCTATAGACCTAAGAATGCTCATCTAATCTGTGCTACAGAAGTAAATCAAAGCATGGACGATTACAAGGATACGTGCGAGCCTGAAGTTAACTAGCAAAGACATGCAATCGTGATAGGGTCGTCAGTCCAACACATAAAAGCAAGTCTAATTCATGCGGGATTAAAGAAAAAAAAATTCTTAATTGAAGCATAAAATTGAACACATAACTCATTAAATTACAAAGAACACTTTTCGGTGAAAGCTTAATAAATCACGATGGGACAGAAAGCTGATGACGGTCGATTCCGAATTAAGTTGACAAGCTGTTAATAGCATACTATAGCAAGTACACTCAACTTTCGATGACAATTATTTGGCGCAACAGACAGAGAATTAATGCCATCCCATCAGTGCAATGATAAGAGAGAAAAAGCTTTTCACCCTGAAGCTCTATAAATACCGAAGGCCACCTTCATTGAAGGAGTTCGCCGAGTTTTAGAGTTCACGATGTAGACGATAGTTAGCCTTGTTCTTAATTTTATTATACTTAGAAGGCGGAAGCGAGAGAAGGGAAAAGACGCCGGAAGATCGTTCTGGTCAACTCAAGAGAGTGTCAGGGAGCATGGAAAAACAGAAAGAGAGTCGACTCTTGCGAGAGCAAGAATATCTTTTGAGAAGAATAGAGAAGAACAGTGTAAAAGCCTTGGGAAGCAAGAAATTGCTACCAGGCTCTTTATTCTTATTTCTCATTGTCATTATGTACTTCGATTATATATATATAGAATGGAACTTTCATTTCTATATATGTTCATTCTCTTTAAAACACGCATGAGTAGCTAAAACTGTCGAATGGGTTGAGAAGTACTTAGCTAACATAACCTAGGATCTTCATTGCATGCGATCATTTTGTCTTATGTTGCATCCATCACCCCTTTAGAGCTACTCGAGAGAGAGTCTAAAGAAAGAACCTAAGACTTGAGAGAGCTAGGTTAGAATCTAGACTCGAGAGGGTAAGATTAGATATGCATAAGCAAGAGATAGAGACTTAGAGATAAGCTCTATTTGCCAACATTTATCGCATGCACCCTAGAGATAGGTTATGGTAGTATGCGGTCGCCTTGTGTATGTGTGTGTCATTCGTCATCGCATAGGCAAGAATAAAGGCTTAGATGTAAGTCCTATAGACATCATCACATACATCGCATGCGTTCTAAAACTAAAAGCCGTAGCATTTGCATTGAAAGATGACTTGGTGTTGTATGTATGTAGCATGATCGCATAACATGAACGCAATCCTAGGAAGTGTTAGCTAAATCCCTTCTCAACCTATTCCCCCGCATACTCATTGCATCATCACATACATCGCATGCGTTCTAAAACTAAAAGCCGTAGCATTTGCATTGAAAGATGACTTGGTGTTGTATGTATGTAGCATGATCGCATAACATGAACGCAATCCTAGGAAGTGTTAGCTAAATCCCTTCTCAACCTATTCCCCCGCATACTCATTGCATCATCACATACATCGCATCTTTCGTATTATTAACTCTTTTCTCAACTCTGCCGAATACACTTTATACTGTAAACAACAAACCAACCAACCCCTTGATTTAGTTGTTACCGCAAAGTGATCTAAAAATTACCATTGCATACTGCTTTCCTTAGTCCCTGTGTTCAACCCTGGGCTTACTAGGCAACTTAGTAGGATTTATACTTGGGTCTTACTGAGAAAACTTGCATGCACAACGCATATTCCACCATCGCATTCTTTACCATTATTTCATCGCATAACAACATGCATCAAGTTTTTGGCGCCGTTGCCGGGGACTACGACAATACATTGTGATAACGGTAATTTTTCTGATTTTCTTTGCAGCTTTCAATCTCTGGCGAATTACGACTCGGAGATTGAAAGAATATTCTGATGAAGATTGACAACCAACCGCCAACAACAACAAGACAGAACTCCAAGAATGGCGGAACAACCGGAAGAGAAGGCCGCAAACGCAAATAACATAATGGCCAACCCCATTCTCCTGGCAAATGACCGCAATAGACCCATTCGGGATTATGCGTCGCCCAACCTATATGATTTCTCCCCAGGAATCATGAGACCAGCACTGGACGGATCGAGGTTTGAAATGAAACCGGTTATGTTATAGATGATTCAAACAGCCAGACAGTTTGGTGGAAGGCGTGGCGAGTACCCGCACGCCCATCTCCGAAGTTT
>NW_024064891.1:346663-374221 GCF_009727055.1 Benincasa hispida | reverse complement strand
TTGCCCCCACGAGTGTCATCCGAACATCCAACTACGAGTAAGATTCGATCGCAACTTTTTTTTTAGAACCTAAAAATAGCAAGGTCGAAAATGAATACCACACCCTCAAATTTAAAATGCAGCAATGTCTCATTGCCGAAAGATTGAAAGAAGTCATACGATGCTCTTAGGAAGTTTCATAAAAAGTTAGTTTGAAAGAAAGTTGGCAGACCAACAATTCTAGAAATTTTCACGAGATGACTATCCTAAAATTAAGTTTCGAAAAAATAGAGGCATGTGTTTCATCATTGAAATCATAATTGGCAAGGAGAAATAATGCGGTGACTTAACTAAATTAATCAATGTTAATTGATTACGCCGACTAAAGAGGATGCGATGATAAAATTATCAAAGTTAAATGATATGCGATAGAGAGAAATTGGAATAAACAAAGTCAAGGAAAGATACAACCCTCAAATTTGCTCTGTCACCTGCATATTTGTGAACGCATCTTACTTTGCGGTGAACTGCTCTCTTCGATTGTGGTGACGGAATAAAGCTAGTCGCGTCTTTCGTGTAGTACCTCCGCAATCGTTCACCACGATCGTTTGCAAAGACAACATTGAGACGGTTAAATAAAAGATAGAGTTAGCAAAATCGTTTACCATGATCGCATTCTCTTTTTTTTTCTTTTTTTTTCTTTTTTTTTTTTTTTAGAAATGCAAAGTAAATATATTGATAGATAAAAGAAGGTGACGAAAGTTCATGAATCATTGGTATTAAAAAAGGATATTCCAAAAGAATTGCGTCCCTGATGAGTTTGAGTTGCATAGTACGCAGGGACTACTTATTTCAACTGGGCTTCTACATCCACGACGACTTTCTCTCTTTGCTCGGTCTTCTGGAATCTTGATTGCCTTAATCCGGAGCTTTCCCCATTGACGTTCATTACAATCTCCCCCTGTGCCACATCATTTCCTATTGAGCATGATCAATCAGAGGAATGGTCGTCCAAATATGATGGGCGCATCTTCGTCTACTTATAGTCCAGAATGATGAAATCTGCTGGCAAGATGAATTTGTCAATTGAGATTGCAACATCTTTTAACTCTCTTCGGGATGTTCGCGGATCTGTCCAAAATAGGAGAGTCTCATCGTGGGCATGAGTTTGCCCATATTCAATCGTTTGAAGATTGATAGCGGTATTAAGTTTAAACTCGCCCTAAGATCGCATAGTGCTTGACCAATGTAGACCCTCCAATTGAGCATGGTATCGTGGAAGCTTCCTGGGTCGCACATTTTTGGTGGGATCGTAGTATTT
Source organism: Benincasa hispida (assembly GCF_009727055.1). NCBI lineage: Eukaryota > Viridiplantae > Streptophyta > Magnoliopsida > Cucurbitales > Cucurbitaceae > Benincasa > Benincasa hispida. The sequence continues at coordinate 372,921 of NW_024064891.1, read as the reverse complement.
GCGTTATTGCCTCTGTAGCGATCTTATCTTCATCATTTTGTTTCTTTTTCAATCTTTGCGTGAATGGTGGTAGCTGGACTTCTATCTCGTGTTTCTAGAGGCTTGAAGGAGGATGCAACTTCTGGGTTCATCTTCTAAGGCTCTTCTGAATCATATGTCAACGGGTCCTCGGTTGTCACAGCATTCAAGTTGGTCGTGATGGTTTCCTCCCCTACTTCTGCTGTCATTTTTCACTTAGGAAAGAGACTGCTAAGCATTGTTCCTTTCCTGTACCCCCAAAGTTGCGAGGGAGCTCAATTGAGCTCAGCAACGCGCTCATTGCGGTCTACTTTTGAGTTCGCCGCCGATCTGTTCTAAGATGAATTTCAAGATTTCGGACGGACGTCGCTTGATTCTGAAGCTCTGATTCATTTTTCTTAATATACGCTTCAGAAGCTCTTTAAGGATGAAGATTCGTGCGGTTGCCCTGCGAACTGCTGCTTGGTTATGCGTTTGATCGTTTGTTTCGCGGGAAAAAATCCTGTTGGCTCTTCCTTTTACGCCACTAGTGAAAGTTATGTTGTTTATTTTCCACGCGAAGTTAGGGTGGTTTTCTCCACCCGGGTTATACATGTCAGGGAAAGGGTTATTCTTTAATAAGGCATACTGACTGCGGATCCTTGGGCATTCTTCCATCGGTGTGCTTCTCACAGATGACACAACTCGTTGTTGTTTTGAGCAATTGCTCTGCCAAAATGAAGGTAGGAATCGTGATCAACGCATAAATAAATGATCGCAACTCCACTGCCAAATGGGCATGAGTTTAGACTGAGAAAGAGTGCCTTGCTCGTAGTTTGATGTCCGCATGACACACGTGGGGGCAAACCAAAACGAAGGCTAGGCACTTGTATCAGCGCAAGGTCATAGAAAAAGTATATGTCTAAAATACGCAAGGAAAAAAATCATTTGAAAATACCCTAGTGAAAAAGTTTTTTTTTTATGAAATAAATCATGCGATGCCCTGGAATTTAGTAAAGTATTTTTGAAGGTTAAACTGCGGTCCTTAAATTTTAGAAATATTTTAAGAGGCCTGGATAAAAATTAAGGAGATTTTGGTGCATAGGATTTGAATAAGGCATCTTTGAGAAATCTAGGAAAGAGAAGGCGATCGACTTTCTAAAGAAAATCTTTAGCTTATGCTTGAGGACAAGCATTGTTTTAAATTTGAGGGTGTGATAACGGGAAGAAATGTACGTTATTACAACACAAAGTTATAAAACAATGCAGGATTGCGATGGTAAAAATATACAATATTGCGTCCAAAAGCAGTAAGTTCACAACATTGCTATCGCATGCGTCCATCGCATTAAAACAGCTAACTTGCAGAAAATGCGTTGGCTCAAGGCGGAAATGCGATCCGAAGAAATTTACGTCTAAGTGCATTAAGAGATTGCGACCGCAAGGCTATGCGATAATTTTCACTCACAAAAATCTGCTCAAGATGATGGCTGCATAGAGCTGGCATATCAAGGTGGGCGCATCTGGATGAAAGCTTAATAAATCCCGATGGGACAAAAAGCTAATGACGGTCGATTCCGAGTTAAGTTAACAAGCCGTTAACGGCATACTGTAGCAAGTACACTCAAATTTTCGATGACAATTATTCAACGCATCAGACAGAGAATTAATGCCATCTCATCAGTGCAATCATAAGAGAGAAAAAGCTTTTCACCCTGAAGCTCTATAAATACCGAAGGCCACTTTCATTGAAGAAGTTCGCCGAGTTTTAGAGTTCACCATATAGACGATAGTTAGCCTTGTTCTTAGTTTTCTTATACTTAGAAGGTGAAATCGAGAGAAGGGAAAAGATGTCGGAAGATCGTCCTGGTCAGCTCAAAAGAGTGCCAGGGAGCGTGGAAAAACAGAGAGAGGGCCGACTCTTGCGAGAGCAAGAATATCTTTTGAACAGAATAGAGAAGAACAGTGTAAAAGCCTTGGGAAGTAAGAAATTGCTACTAGACTCTTTATTCTTATTTCGCATTGTCATTATGTACTTCGATTATATATATATAGAATAGAACTTTCATTTCTATATTTGTTCACTCTCTTTAAAATACTCATGATTAGCTAAAACTGTTGAATGGGTTGAGAAGTACTTAGCTAACATAACCTAGGATCTTCATTGCATGCGATCATCTTGTCTTATGTTGCGTCCATCACCCCTTTAAAGCTACTCAAGAGAGAGTCTAAAGAAAGAACCTAAGACTTGAGAGAGCTAGGTTAGAATCTAGACTCAAGAGAGCAAGATTAGATATGCATAAGCAAGAGATAGAGACTTAGAGATAAGCTCTGTTTGCCAACATGCATCTCATGCACCCTAGAGATAGGTTATGGTAGTATGCGGTCGCCTTGTGTATGTATGTGTCATTCGTCATCTCATAGGCAAGAATAAAGGCTTAGATGTAAGTCTTATAGACATCATCGCATACATTGCATGTGTTCTAAGTCGTAGCATTTGCATTGAGAGATGACTTGTTGTTGTATGTATGTAGTATGATCGTATAACATGAACGAAATCCTACGAAGTGTTAGCTAAACCCCTTCTCAACCCATTCCCTTGCATACTCCTCGCATCTTTCGTATTATTAACTCTTTTCTCAACTCTGCCGAATACACTTTATACTGTAAACAACAAACCAACCAACCCCTTGATTTATTTGTTACCACAAAATGATCTAAAAATTACCATCGCATACTCTTTTCCTTAGTCCCTGTGTTCGACCCTGGGCTTACCAGGCAACTCAATAGGATTTATACTTGGGTCTTACTGAGAAAACTTGCATGCACAATGCATATTCCACCATTGCATTCTTTACCATTATTTCATCGCATAACAACACGCATCACTCAGCAACGCATTTTCTTGATCTTCTTGAAGTGCAAAGGAAATTATTACTGGTAGCGTTTCATTCTGCCCCAGAAAAGTATACTTCAGGTGGTTTGGCAAGGTTTTCAACTCTACTGTTGATGGTTGTTCCAAGGATGGTTTTTGTGTTTTTCTTTCTTCATTCATTATCAGCTATTCTTCTTTGGTTGTTGTTTCTGTGATCGCATTGCAGGTTACTATGGATGTGGTCGCATCCTCTCTTTCATCTTCATCTTCAGACTTTTCTTCTTCATATAAACTAGGTTCATCATCGAATTCAGCGAGGTCTTCTTCTTTCGGATATCTCATGGCTTCGATAATATCAAACCTGATCTTCTGTCCATTCACGCTCAGTGTGATCTCTCCCTTGTACACATCAATCTGAGCGCAACCAGTGGATAAAAATGGTCGTCTCAGAATGATGGGTACATTCATGTTCGCTTCATAATCAAGGATGAAGAAGTCTACCGGTAAGATAAATTTGTCAATCGTGACTAGGACATCCTTCAACTTCCCTTCTAGATGAACAAGGGACCTGTCAGCTAGCTAGAGAGTCACCGTAGTGGGCACCAGCTGTCCCACATTCAGCTGCTTAAAGATTGAAAGGGGCATTAGGTTGATGTTGGCCCCGAGATCGCAAAGTGCTTGACCAATGTATAACCCGCCGATTGAGCAGGGTATGGTGAAACTTCCAAGGTTGCGCATTTTCGGTGGAATTACAGATTTTGAACTTTGCGTTAATGCTACCATTGCATACTTACCAATGCTCCTTTTCTTCGTCATCATGTCCTTCAGAAACTTTGCATACTTTGGCATTTGTTCAATCGCTTCAGTGAAAGGGATGTTGTTATGCAACTGTTTTAGCATGTCCATGAAGCGTTGATACTACACTTCATCATTTTTCTTCTTTTTAAGTCTCCGAGGGAATGGTGGCAGCTGTATTTTCACGGTTTCCTGCTCTACCGGCTTAGAGGTGGACGCAATCTCCGGTTCCATCGTCTCCTGTTCTTCTGTTTCTTTTCGAGTCAATGGGGTCTGTGGTTCCATCACAATTGGAGCAGTCCGGCTGGGCTCCTTCTTCTTCTCCACCACTGTCTTTCCGCTTCGCCACGTCACAACTTGACATTGCTCCTTTCCCATACTCCCTAGGTTGCGCAGGAGCTCCGTAGAACTCGAGTATGCCCCTTGCGGTCTACTTTTGAGTACGCCCACAATCTGTCCTATCTGAATTTCAAGACTGCGGATAGACGTTGCTTGATTCCGGAGCACTGTTTCATTCTTCTCAATATACCGCTTCAGTAAGCTCTCCAGAGATGACGATTGTGACGCATATGAACTACTAGCTTGATTTTTCATTTGACCGTTTGTTTGCGGGAAAAATCCTAGTGGCCCTTCTTTTTACACCAGTGGTTGAAAATTTTGCTGTTGATTTTTCCACATGAAGTTAGGGTGATTTCTCTACCCATGGTTGTAAGTATTGGAAAACAGATTATTCTTCACGAAATAAACAGACGGTGGGTTCCTCGGACACTCTTCCGTTGGATGGCCTTCACCGCAAGTGGCACAACTTACGCTCGTTTGGTCGATTGCGTTGACTTGCCCCCTATGCATTCCTAGGCTGCTGATTGTGATTCCTTGTATTAAATTCATCATCGCAGTCATTTGGTTTTGTAGGGATGTGATGACCCCATTATTTGCGTCATTGTCTTTAATTCTCAGTCTTCATGATTCTTTTAAATGCGATCAAGTATATTCTTGGCCTTGTCGTATGTCTTGTCAAGCAGACCTCCATTCTATAAATGAAATCAGAATACAGAATGACAATAGGAAATAAAGATAGGGAGCCTGGTAGCAATTTCTTGCTTTCCAAGGCTTTTACACTGCGTTTTTCTACTTTGCCCAAAAGAATATCCTTGCTTTTGCAAGAGACAGCCCTCTCTCCGTTCTCAACGCTTCTCGATACTCTCTCAAGCTGACCAGGAACGATCTTTCGGCGTCTTCTCTCTTCACTCGCCTCCGCCTTCTAAGTGTAAGAGAACTTATGAACAACGGCTAACTATCTTCTGTATGGTGAACTCTTTATATGGCTCAGCTGGAAAAGGAACCGAACTCCTTTAACGAAGGTGACCTTCGGTATTTATAAAGCTTCAGGGTGAAGAGCTTTTTTCTCTCAAATGATTGCACTAATGGGATGTCATTAATTCTCTGTCTGATGCGCCGATTAATTGTCATCGAAAAGTTGAGTGTACTTGCTACAACGTGTCGTTAACGGCTTGTCAACTAAATTCGGATTTGACCGTCATCAGCTTTTTGTCCCATCGTGATTTATTAAGCTTTCACCTCGATGCGCCATCTCTATGCGGCCACCTTCTTGAGCAGATTTTCGCGAACGCATATGATCGTATAGCCTTGCGGTCGCAATCTCTTAATGTGCTCGGACGCTGAATTCCTTGGATCGCACTTATGTCTTGTGCCAACGCATTTTTCTGCACAAAATACGTGTAAATTAACTGCTTTAATGCGATGGACGTATGCGATTACAATGTTCTCAACTTAATGCTTTTGGACACGGTTTTACATATTTTTACCGTCGCAATCCTACATTGTTTTATATCTTTGCATTGTAATAACGTGCACTTTTGTCCGTTATCAATAAGTCGAACCATTATAAACATTTGTGCAGTTCTCTCTTCTCTATTTATCGATTGTTCTTGGCTTTGGTAATCGAGTTATACAACAGTTCTTCATCCAGAGGCTGAAATCTGATTTTCCATCAAACTTGTCCATTTCACATTTCGATGATATCGGATAACAAATCAACAAGTGATTACACCAAAAATGAACAAAAGAAAGCAAAAACCGAAGAATTAAAGCTCTAGTGCTTTTTCAGCAAATCCTCAATGTTGTGGAGCGTAGGATGTGCGCAAGGGTTTTTATTGCAATGTCGCAACTGTGTCATTTTTCTTCTTTAAAATGTGTTATTTGTCAAGAGTTCAATCACCGAGTTTTAGTGTTGCGAAACTCAAGGCAAGACGATATCACACTATTCTAGAGAGAGTTTGAGAGAATGAGCTGTGGAAGTCGTTCATTAGTTTGAGGACGAGAGTCAACGACAAAATGGACGATCTACTCGGTGTCAATGATGATTGTGCATCATTCCCTTTCTCCCTCTTAGTATTCTATAAATGATTGTTTTTTTTTTTATTTGTTTGGTATGATCATGAGTAGGTAGACTTATCATCTAGGAGATTGAGGAGAATATGAACATTTTATGATTACTGTATTGATATTGGATTTGATAGTATCATAATTGCATTTCAATTTCTTTACTTTTAATCCTTTTGATCAATTGGCCATTTATTAATTATAGTTGGGCTAACTTTCTGCTTGAGAGAGAGAATTTACTAAGAAAGGGATTTTAGATTATAATCCAACTATGCATGCGAGGAATTTGTCCTTTATGAGAACTGTAATTGGATAGTTATAATGTTGTGTCTAATAAAATAATTGCATGCGAATGAATTACTAATTAGACATTAGAACGGACGAGCTCAAGAGATGACTGTTAGATGTATTTAAATAGTAATACATATAATTAAAGTATGAGATATGTATGTGGATTGATATTTTATCACATTGGGATATTTTATTAGATTATATCCGATTAGGTGATCTATAGGTGATCTAATTAATTAGGACTCCACATTCCTAATTGAGTATGGACTTAATTGTAGAAGTTCATTCCTAGTTAATTAGGTTTTAATAGAAATCCTAATTGAGCTAGTATATAAAGAGAGATTATAGAGAGAGATTAGAGCTATGGTCTCTAGCAAAATAATACTATTTCTTGAATCTTATCTAGTGAGAGATAAGACACGTATATATTTTTGACAATTTGACATGAATGATTTATCTATTCAATATAGATAATAAGTAATTATGCTAATAAGTGGTATCAAGCATGATTTTTTTGTTAAATTGTTGGTTAAATTCGTGATTCCGGATCGAATGGGAATAAAAAAATCATTCTACAGTTTGATCATCGAAATCCGTTCTTATTCTTAGTCGATCGTCTTCACGCAACAAATTAGTGTATTCACCCAGAAATCATCTCTACCATTGGCCGTCCTTATAATAGATAGATGTTCTTATTCGATTGTACTGCTATAATGAAATTCGGTGGCAAACTAATTTGATTTTATTTTCAACAAGTGGTATCAATCCAATTTGATGATATTCGATGGTACTGACAATCCATCTATGGTGGAATCATGTGGCTTCATTTGATGAATTTAGTATATTTAATTTTTTAAAGTTGATTGTTAATATTATTTTGGTTAATAATTAATTAATCCAAAATTTTTCCAATCCAAGCTCCACTGCCAATAAATCCATCTTGTCGGTAGTTCTTGATCTCAATTGTTGAGTGAATCTAAATCTAACTTTTAAATTAATAAATTTGTGGATTTGAAATCTAAAATTTAGTTGATAATTCCAATTTAAATTAGATTAATCATATTGTCAATTTAAGTTTAAATTTGATTAATCATGTTGTGGATTTAGGTTGAATTGATCATATTTTGGCGTTTTAAGTTAAATTTGGTTGATTATTTTATGGACTTGAGTTTGAATTTGGTTGTTGATTTTTGGTAATATTCACATGTAGCTTTAATTGTACTATGCAAATTTTTGGTGAATTTTTGGTAAACATTATTTGATGTTCCTTTTTCATTATGTTTTTGTACAATAATATTATTATATTATTGAGCCTTATATTTTAGATTGCATTGGTCAAAATAATATATTACAAAAGTAGCCATTGTTATCTAGATTAGCTTAATTCTAAAATATAAAATGTGCATATTTATGGATTTATGCGGATAATTATCGGTCCGAAGGAAGATAATTATTTTGCCAAATTGTAAGTAGCTCGTGTGAAAAATAGTCGGTCCAAACAAAGATACTTTTTTACCAAGTTTATTGTTATTACTTTGGTATCTTGTTAGAGGCCCACCACATATGTGAAATTCTTTTATTATATTTTAATTGTGAGTATATGTTTTGTTGTTTATTGTTTCAGTTGGTCTTACTCAAATATCTAGAAATCGGAGTTCAATCCCTAAGTTGTGTGTATTGAACTTTAAGATTTGGAAGGAAAGCCTAGAGATACTTAAGTGTATGGATTTGGACCTTGCATGATCTATAAACCTACTTCTAGTGAGGAATAGCCGAATACAGCTAATATACAGAAGTAGGAACGGTCAAATCGCATGTGTCTGATGATTATTAGGCACTCCAGAGTCTTTTCGAGCCTCTATCATTGAGAGTGAAAATACCAATAAATTCCTCGCTCAAATTGAGAAATATTTTGCTAAAACCGCAAAAGGAAAAACAAGTGATCTTTTGATTTCTTTAACTTCCATATGGTATATAAGGGCCACGAAAACATATTATATTAGACAAAATACACTATTGGTCATAGTTCTTAGAAGACAAATGATTTTGGGAGAAGAAAAAACAAATAAAAGCCAAAATTTTATACATATGTTAAAAATGAATCTACTAGTTTTTTTGCAAAATAAAGTTTGTTGGTTAATTTTTTTTTAATTTCTTTTATAAAACCACCCATCAAAATCTTTCTTTTTTTCATTGCATTTGATTTAGAAATTCTATAATAATCATTTAATATATGTATATTAAACTCCAAATAATACAATACTTGAATTTATATGGGTATTCGATTTCATTAATTTAAGAGAAGTTAAACAGAGTTTAACACATTTGTAACTTTATGTTGACTAAAAAAATACAAGAAAATTTATATCATAGAATGAAAAGTAAAGGAAGTATGAAAAAAAATCGTTGAAATACAATGGAATTTAAAAAATAATAATAAAAATTAATAGTAAACATTGAACTAACGTCAAAGAATGTTAAAGGAAAATTGACAAAAATGTCCTAGTTGGAGTATGATTTTGTATTTTTTACCTACTTTTGAAAAACAAGTTTTTTTGACCCCCTTGATGATGAAAATTATGCAAGCATGGAAACGATTGGTGATACAATTACTCTTATGCCCCTTACTAAATTCTCACTTTCAATTTCAACAACCAACCTACCAAATTAATTCAAAAAAATTCTCCACCTCAAAGATTTATTCATAAAAAAAATTATTTTATCCAAAAATAATTGACAAAAAATTATTTTTCACATTCCAACACTAAAAATTCCTCCACCAAATTTTATTTGTTTACAATCCCACAAAAAGTTATTACACCAAATTATTTCCAAAATGATATTTTATATAAACAAAACATGAAAAAAATAGTTAGTCGATCGATTTCATGGGGAGAAAAGTTAGACGAATATTCATCGAAGCTGAGCGATTATTAGGACTGGGTATGGGGAGGGCACCGGGTAGAGAGGGGGCGGATATTGGGACTAAAAGATCGCTTAGTAGTACTAAACGATCGCTCAACTATGATCGATGGGGAGGGAGGGCACCGGGTAGAGAGGGGGTGCGCAGAAAGGGGGCGGGTACGAGACTAAACGATCGCTTATCGATGGGAATGGGAGGGCACCGGGTAGAGAGGGGGCGGGTATGGGACTAAACGATCGCTTAGCTATGATTGATGGGAACTAAACAATACGTTGGATTTTCTAAACGATGGAACTACACGATTGCGCTAAGTGATGCGATGAAGTGCTACGCGATAGAACTGAGCGATCCTTTAGATGTAGACCTAGGTGATCGTGGCGTGGGAACTAAACGATACGTTGGATTTTCTAAACGATTGCACTACACGATCGCTTAGCTATGATGCGCGCTAAGCAATGCGATGAAAGTGCTATGTGATACAACTGAGCGATCGTTTCATGGCGTGGGAACTAAACGATACGTTGAATTTTCTAAACGATGGAGCTAAGTTACTGGTTTTCTCAAGGTGCAATCCGGTTCAGCCCCTTATCAAATGCCCACTTTCAATTTCAACCACCCACCTACAAATTAATTCATATTCCATCTAAAATTAATTTATCCAAAAAGCATTTCTAGACTTGTATCTCTTCATCAAATTCACACAAGAACATCTAACATAAACTAACACATTGAGTGAAACAAAATGAAAATCCATACCTTAGTTGAAAAATCCCAATGATCTTTAATGAAAAGGAGAATGATAAGGAAATGTGGAATGGGAGGAGTGAAATGGAGTGAGATTGAGCTTTTGAAATGGAGAAGAGTGAAAATGGAAAAGAAAAATTAGGGTTGGGAGGGTTTGAGTGAGTTTTGAAATGTGAAGGGTATTAAGGTAATTTTTATTCATTTTCAAAATTGTGGGGGTCAAAAAAAACATATTTTTTAAAAAGGGTCCAAAAATCAAAATGAAAACTTAAAAAAGGTCATTGTTGTCAATTTTCCAATATTAAATTCATTAAAAATTATTTCTTTAACTGATACACTCCTTATTGATAGAAATATCTTAATTTAGCCCTCAAACTATATTATATCCAATTTAGATTTATGTTTATTTTACTATGTTGTAATATTCTAAAATTTTTATTTTAATGTACTCAAGATATTTGATTTCTTTTTATCTTGTTAATCAAATGAATATCTATCATTTAAGAACTAACAGAAAAAACCACTCGCACGTTTAATTTTAATGGCTAGGAATCTTAAAAACTAATTTAAAAAGATTTTATACACGTGAAAAATTTAAGAGAAAAAATCCAATTTTCTCTCCAACACAATCTAAATCCATGCATTTAAGTGCTTCACTCAATAGAAAACTAAAAAATTAAAATAAAATACATCAAGATTTTGAGTTGAAATAGCAATTACCCCTACATGAGAGAAAACTAAATTAATGAATTCTCTTTTTTACTTTTCATAAAATGAATCTCCATCTAATTAAGATCTAACAAAAAAAAAATCTTTAGATTTCAACGACTAAGAATCAAATATAAAGAAATTAATTGAAAATTTTATACAAATGGAAGATTTTTAACCAAAAAAAAAAAAAAAAAAATTATCTCCACATCCAAATCTAAGATTTGAGTGTTTCACCCGTCAAAATCTAAAAAATTAAACAAAAATGTATGAAGTTGAATGTTAAAATGAAAATTAATCCAAACACGAATCAAATCAAAGAAAAAAATTAAACAAAAATGCATAAAGATTTGAGATTGAAATAACAATATTTCCTATACATGGAGAAATGAACTAATGGATTCTTAGGTCGCTTAACAAAAAATTGAATGTTAACATGAAAATTAATCCAAACACAAATAAAAAAAAATGAAAAAATCAAAAGGAAATGAAAAGTACAATGGATAAAATTAGAGGTTGGGAGAGTATATGTCAATTCGTCTAAAAATAATAGAGTATGTATCAAAGAAAAAGAGAAGAGTAGTAATAGAGTTTTATGAAAAGGACATGGAAGACCCACAAAAACTTGTGGGAATGATGAGAGGACGTTGTAACGCCCCACATTTTCATATGAAGTGAATTTAAATCGATTTAAGTTTAACTTGGATAATATGTTATGTTAGATATTATAATTAAATTCGTCTTCACCTACTAACTTAAAGTTGTAGGTCAATTGGTGATTTAAGATGATATCAGAATAAGTTCCTTTGAAATGGCTTTCCCATCACACTCTCCCTTCCCCTCTATTTTGTTTCTCTCTCTCTTTCTCAATTTCTATATCTATCTCTCTATGTTGTTTCATTCACAGCAGGTTGCTATTGTCACCCCTACCAATTTCATTGGGGTTTGATTGTTGTCACTGCTTGCCGCCGATTGCAAATGTCGTGAATTCTGTTTCGATGTTTGTAGAGGTCTTGGTAAGTGTTAGGGCTATGAATTTCCTCAAAATCTTGTGGTTGTAGGCTAGGATTTTGGATGATTAACCTTGATTAGTTCAACGTCCTTACTTAGATTCAAACTATAATTAACTAAACTGAGTTGGCTTGTGATTATAGAACTTTTGAGTAGGTGATTTAAAGACGTTCAAAACGAACTTTTCTGCTGGGTTTAAATCTTATCTATGGAACTAAGTTGGTATGAATATTAGGCTTGAGTTTAATCTTTATGACTCACCAGTGTCTCGAAGCTGCAAGATAGGGGTTACCCCATTTGTATGGGTTTTGAATTAAGGTAAGGGGTTGCTTAGTGACGAATTTTGGAGTTATCAGTTATGCATGCTACATAACTGATCTTTGACTGGGTGTCAACAAGATGATCTTGTTGCGATATTCATGTCTATGTTGATGATCATTTGAAAACGTGTGGTGCACATTGATAGTCTATGTGACGTGATTATGCATGACACGAGCTCCGACCTATAGGATACGTATATCAATCTGTATGATAATAAGTATTTCTGACTTCTTGTCATATCTATTGAGCTGCAGTGGGTTATGTGTATCAATCTGTGTGATAGATCTATGCATGACCTCGTGACATAACCCATGGACAATTATGTTGTTTAAGTGTTGTGCAGTATTGGTATGTGTGACATGAGTAACTTAACACTTAAGTTTGTGCTTTGTTTCTTGTGTGAGCACCATATAGGCATATATATTTGTTCAACTATGTGAAGCATTTTATATGGTGGACCACACACATCTGTTCGTAGAGTGACCCTACTTTTTGAGATCTCTAACTAGTTCTTACTATCATTCATGAAATTTTAAAGTAAAAATTAGTTGACCACTTTATTTTAAAATAACAAAAAAAAAAAAAGATTTGATTTCGGATCTCTAAAAACTTTAATAAAACTAAACATTTCAATTTCAATTTTCCAAACTCAATAGTTCTAAATGAAAACACATTCAAAATCTCTTTAAAACTTGACCCTGAGCAGAAGCGTTAAAAATACTCCCATATGCTACCTTCAGCAGATCTCCTCGTCATGCGCCTGGTAACCCTTACCTGAAAACATGTTATAAGAAATTATAAATATAAAAATACTCAGTAAGTGACCTCACTACCGAGGTCAAACTATGTGGTCAAATACATAGAAGATTATTCAATTGATGAGATCTACATTCAATGTCATAACATAGACGATCATCTAAGTGAAGCTGTTAACTTTTCCTAACATAGGCATAGATATACATAGCATAACATAGGAATAGGTAGTGAACTCGAAGGCCCACAAACATAGGTAGTGATCTTGGAGGAACACAAACATAAACATAGGTAGTGATCCTATAGGAACACACAGTCATAGTAGTAAAGCCACTTACATCATATTTATGTCCAAATAATTTGCAACCAAACTACTTCTATCTTGTACATTCAAACCTCTGTGGTCCTATGAATGTTAAGGCAAACGGAGGATTTGAACATTTCATTTCTTTCATAGATGATTATCCTAGATATGGTTATGTTTACCTAATGCAACATCAATCTGAAGCTCTTGAAAAGTTCAAAAAGTATAAGGTTGAATTTAATAATTCATTAAGTAAAACAATTAAGATGTTTCGATCAGATCGAGGTAGAGAGTATATGGATTTAAGATTCCAAGACTGTATGATAGAACATGGAATCGCATCCCAACTCTTGACACCTGGTACACCTCAATAAAATGATGTATCAGAAACGAGAAATAGACCTTGTTAGACATCGTTCGGTCTATGATGAATTATGCTCATTTACCTTATTCATTTTGGGGCTATGTAGTAATGAAGACAATTTATATTTTGAACTGTCTCTCATCCAAAAGTATTTTTGAAACACCTTTGGAATTATTGAATGGTGGTAAAAGTAGTTTACGCTACTTCAGAATTTGGAGTTGTCTAGCACATGTGCTTGAGGCAAATCTTAAGAAATTGGAACCTCGTTCAAAATTGTGCCTATTTGTAGGCTATCTCTAGGGAATGATGGGTGGTTACTTCTCAAAGAAAATAAAGTATTTGTGTCAAAAAATGCTACAGAGAACCACATCAAGGAGTATAAGCCCCGCAATAAGATTGTGTTTAATGAACTTTCCAATAAAACTAATGAAACTTCAACAAGAGTTGTTGAAGAGGCTAGTACATCAACAAGAGTTGTTGATGTCAATTCATCTAGTCAGCACATCCACCTCAACAGTTGAGGGAGCCTCGACATAGTGGGAGGGTTTCAAACCCACCTACTTGTTATATGGGCTTAACAGAAATCCTAACCGTCATATCAGATAGTGAAGTGAAGGATCCATTGTCCTATAAACAGGCCATAAATGAAGTGGACAAAGATGAATGAGTTAAGGCTATGGATCTCAAAATGGAGTCTATGTACTTCAATTCAATCTAGGATCTTATTGATCAACCTGATGGGGTAAATCCTATAGGTTGTAAATGGATCTATAATAGAAAAAGAGGTGTACATGGGAAAGTATAGACCTTTAAGACTAGACTAATGGCAAAAGGTTAAATCCAGGTTAAGGGAATGGACAATGAGGAAACTTTCTTACCTATTGCCATGCTTAAGTCTATCCAGATTCTCCTATCTATTGCCACATATTCTGTCTGTGAGATATGGCAAATGAATGTGAAGACTACCTTTCTGAACAGTAATCTTGAGGAGACTATCTATATGTAGCAACCAAAAGGGTTCATTAAACAAAGTCAATAGCACATGGTTTGCAAGCTTAACTATCCATTTATGGATTGAAATAGGTGTTTCGATCTTGGAATATAAGATTTGTAACTACGATCAAATCTTATTGTTTTGACCAAAATATTAATGAGCCTTGTGTCTACAAGAAAATCATCAACAGTTCAGTAGCTTTATATGGACGATATTTTACTCATTGGGAAAGATGTAGGCCTATTGATAGATATTAAACAATGATCAGCCGCCCAATTCCAAATGAAAGATATGGGAGAGGCACAGTTTGTTATAGAGGTCCAAATCATCATGGATCGTAAGAACAAAACGCTAGTCATGCCTCAGGCATTATATATTTACAAGATGATTGTTAAATATTTGATGCACAACTCCAAGAGTGGTTTATTACTTTTCGACATGAAATTGTATTGTCTAAGGAACAGTGTCCTAAGACACCTCAAGAAGTTGAGGAAATGAGACAGATCACCTATGCATCAGTTGTTGGCAGCCTTATGTATCCAATGTTATGTACTAGACCTGACATTTACTATGTTGTGGTGGTTGTCAATAGATATCAGTCCAATCCAAGATTAGATCACTGGACAACAGTTAAATTCATCGTCAAATATCTTTGGAGAACGAAGGACTACATGATTGTGTATAGAGCTAAGGATTTAATCCTTACAGGATACACTAACTCTAATTTTTAGACTAACCGGGATTCCAAAAATCCAGATCAAGATCGGTGTTTACTCTTAACAAATGAGCTATGGTCTAGAGAAGCACAAAGTAAGGTTGCATTGTTGACTCTACCATGGAGGCAAAGTATGTAACGGTTGTGATGCTGCCAATGAGGCTATATGGTTCAAGAATTTTTTTACAGATCTAGACATTATTCTTGATATGTCAAAGCTCATCACCCTTTACTGTGATAATAGTGGTGTTGTAGCTAATTCCAGGGAGCCTAGGAGTCATAAGAGAGAGAAGCACATTGAGCACACATATCATCTCATTCGAGAGATTGTGCATTGAGGGGACATGATCATTACAAAGATCGTTTCGGAGCACAATGTTGCTTATTCATTTACAAATGGCCTAAAGTGTTTGAGGGTCATTTGGAGTGTCTAGATCTACGAGATATACATCATCTAGTCTAGGGCAAATGGAAGATGTTACTGGCTGTGTATTGTATGCCCTAGTTTATTGTTTTATGTACTGTACTTTATTTTTATTTTGTATTTGTACACCCCATTAGCTTTAGGAAAAATGGGAGATTGTTGGGGTTGATGCCCTAAATCCCATGGGTTTCGTAGTTTATAAATTATTTATATACAAATTATTTATTTAATCAAATAAAGTGTTATTTTATTTGATATTTAGTTTGCATTAACCAAAATCCAATAAACTAAGATCCTAGGTTATTTGATGTAGCTTAAACATGTATGTGGTTGACATACAAGTTGATCAAATTTAAGTAATAATTTGAATGGTTTGTAGTATATGGATAAGGTTAGGTACCTTATCTTATTAACAATACGGATACAACCCACTTTATAATTGTTACAGTTGTTGTTAAGTGTTACAAATGAACTAATCCTAATCATTCATATGGAGACATATGAGTAGGGGTATCCTATACAAAGAGTTTGTATAAGACTGGACCACGAAATGATTAGTCTCTCTTTATAACACCGTCACTTGAAGAGACTTACATTTCACTAGGATGACCATAGGTAACTTGACCTTAATTCTGACTGAGTTGTGAACTCCCAGCTATGAGGGTGGTCCTTTCATCTGTATGGATGAGAGTGGCTAGATTCGCGGACTCAATATGCCTACCATTTTGTGGATTCGTCAGAGTGGGGAGCTAGGAACGTAGTTACATAAGACAGAATTCACTTCTTCCCATTGTTAAGGTAAGTAGATGAATTGGTTCTTTAAGGGTTGCTTCAAGGTTTTGAACAATGAGGCGCCTCACCCTCTCATAGCCCGAGAGGGAACTAGTTTATAGTTGGACTATAACTAATTGTTCATTAAAGGGATAAATGGTACTTAAGAAGTTAGATATAACTATAGGGGTAAAACGGTAATTTGACCCAACTGTAGTTATGAGAAATTTGTGAAGGATCAACTTACTATTGATTGGTTATATCCATGTACATAGAAATATATCTACAGTTTGAGAAGTGCAGTTATTGGTCTTTAGTGGAGTGACCACCAATTAATGAATGTTGATTAATTTAATTAAAGAGTTTAATTAATTAATCTAATTTAATTAAAAAGTTTAATTAATTAATCTCGTACCATTAGAGCTTCTAATCTATAGGCCAATAAGGTCTCTTTGCTAGCTTAATGATGGTTAAATAAGAATCAAATAATTTTGGATTAATTTGAATTGTTCAAATTAATTAAAGGAAGTTAATTGTCTAAGATGCAATTAATTTAATGTATATGGATATATTATAATATAAAATTTGATGAGAGAGATAAATATTTGAATATGATTCAAATATTAATTATATGAATTAGATTCATATTAAAACTACAGGTTAAAATTAATATGAATATTACTCACATTAAAACTATAGGTTATGTGAGAGAATATAAAGTTAGATTATATTATATATGATATAATATAAACTATAGGTTATATTATATGAGATATAATATAAAGTTTGATTTAATTATATTATTTTTAATATAATTAAATGTGGGAGTTACTCCATGTGATGAAGGGAATTTTGAGAATCACTCCCCTCATTCTCTGAGATAACAACAACACAGAAGAGGTATTGCATAATGTATGAAATTGACAGTGGTGTGAAATCTCTGTAGTTCTTCTTCCTCTTATAGATCTCTCTCAAGAAAACTTCCTTCCAATTCCCTCACCAAAATTCAATAGACGAGCCCACAACTCTGTCTTGGTTCTTACCTTGAGAATAGCCAAGGAAGGCTTCCGTGATCGTGTCTAAGAGAAATCATATACGTTGCTGTGTTCGAAAGGAGGAGAAGAGTTCGTGACCTTCAGGAAAGGAGAACATAAATAAGTATTTTTCATCAAGGGTAAGTTTCTATTTTTCCCTTTCCTCTCTTTATAATTAATTCAAAAAGCATGCTTAGAGTTATTGTTTATCAGTTTCTATTTTTTCCCTTTCCTCTCTTTGTAATTAATTCAAAAAGCATTCTTAGAGTTATTGTTTATCCTTTTGTTCTATAATTTTTTTTGTTTTAAGTGCTTTCCAAAAATAATTCACTGACACAAAGGCAATCACTCGCTTCCGCACTGGAATTCCATCCCTTCAGAAACTTCTATCTTGTTTTAGATTTATTGTTTAAGAGATCCCAAGTAAGCTAAAACATTACTTCTTTTAATAAAGTGTTTATGGATTTGTTTTATTCTTGTTTAATTTTAATTTTAGTCAAAATTTATATTTTGTAAACTTGGCATTCATAGTAACGCCCCAAGGCCTGTTTTAGAAAAGTTGGGTAGTTACAGACTCAGTCACACATATTTTGATTATAAAAAAAAAAAAATTGATGCCTAACTTCAATCCCATAAATCCCTTTCCTAAGTTGCCTTTTTTGATTATGCCAAAATAAATTTAGCCTTCCAAATCTTTTGGTCATGCCAAAATGTTTTTACACAATCATTTATACTAGTATATGATGCCTTGGCTCCTCAACTAAAATACTAACAGTTGGGATTGGTGTCCTAAATCTCTTGTATTCTCGTAGTTTTTAAACCTCTATAAACAAATTGTCATGAATAAAATCATTATTAATGTATGTGCAATGACTCAATCCAATAAACTAGGATCCTAGGTTATTTTATGTAGCTTAAACATGTATGTAGAGACATACAGGTGGATCATGTTTAGATAATAACCTAATTGGTATATAGTTGTTGGATAAAGTTAGGTACCTTATCCTGATGACACTACGAGTACGACCTGCTTTATAGTTGTTACAAGTGTTGTAAAGTACTACAAATGATCTGATCTCGATCATTCATGTGGAGACATGTTGTCACTACCCTCCCGATCCAATCCCTCAAACCTGAAAGGAAGTGTGAGAACCCCCAAATTTTATTTTATTTTTTCTTAAACCACAAAACATAACCGTGCTACTTCAGTCAAGAATGTTTTATACAATACATTAATGTTTATCCAATTATACACTTTCAATACCACCATGTGTCTAAACCCTCCTGATACAGTTATCAAAACAAAATGATTTCCGCAATCACTTCGTCGACTGGTCCTAATCCAATTCCATCACCCTCTTTTTGATACCTTGGGGGAGAAATTTAGAAAAACATTTGAAAAACACGAGGGATGGTGCTCAATAAATGATAAGTTTAAACTAAATATTATTTGCTTTCAAACATTTTTGGGAAAGCAATATCAATGCATAAACAACCATCGAACATATATATGCATATAATTAATAAATGAGACAAGGTTCGCATAATCATATAATCCTTCCATTACATAACAAGTCCCATAAACTGGTTTAAGGAAACAATTTCCAGTACCTTAAACAACCAATTGAATGTGCACATGTCGACTATTCCTGCTAGACATACTTGGATATGTGGATAATCCCAGTCAGACATTCTGACAATTTCAGTCCAATGTCTACGAAATATGCTAATAATATCTAGGTATAATTTCCAGTTTCCAATCAAACCAAGACGATCAAACATCTAAATCAGAATTCACTGAGTAAACAGTCATCCAAACCAAAGAACAATAATAATAATCCAAGAAAACATATATTTTCAGATCATGCCAAATTTACCAAACTAATACAAATATATATTACATCCAACCATTCAAAATAAAGACCACTCACTATTTCTTCTGATCGGTTTCTTAGAAAATTCTTTAATCAGCTTTTTGCCCTGTTTCTTCTGAATTCCTTTTCTTCAAAGAAATTCTAAATTAGTACATAATTCCACCAATAATCTCAATTTTATTCATAAATAACTTTAAAAGTTAGAAAGACCAGCTTACCCCCTAAATCTAGGCTTAACTTCTCCAAAATAGCTCGTTGGAGGTTATTTTGGCAAGCTGGCGGGCGCTGGGCTGCAAGGTGGGCATGTTTGGGCGCGCAGATGGGCTAGAACGCATGCAGCTGGGTGGCAGACCTTGCATAAGGCAGCACTGGGCAAGGAGATGCACACAATGCGTGCTGGAATGCGTCCGTGCGTTCGTTTAGATGCGTTTGGTAAGGCACGCACGCGAGTGCTTGTGCTGGCAAGTACGCACAGCAGGGCTGGGCGATAAGCCTATGCGATTAGCCTATGCAATCAGTTGGGCCATTGGACTTCTAACGCAAGCTCCTCTTTTTTTCGCACTTCAATTAAGACGGCAACCCCAGACCTCTCCTATACTTCCTTCTGAGGACTTTTTCACTAATTTCACTCAAATGGCACGAATGGATTATGAGAGTTGATCGACCCAACCTTCCCTATTTATAGGCATCCCAAGTTCTTCCCAGTTTGACACCTCCAACCTAACTGCATATCAATGTGCCCTCACCTTGTGCTGCCCACGCCAACCCTTTGCCACCTTGGTTCTAAAGTGTCTTCCTTTCCCCTAGCCAACGCATAAGCTTCACTTTTCATGCCCTCTCGTGCACCCACCTCAACTATTTCCATTCCACCCTTAAATTTCAAGCTGAAAGCTCCTAGTTTCAATCCGTCCAACACTTAAGTTGGTGCATCACCCACCTTTTGTCCCTCAAATCAAAATTTAACAGCCTAAAACCTTGGATTTCTTAAGATTTATACAAAATAAACTAGTGCTTTCTCACTCACGTCTGGCTATTACTCGATGTGCGATGGCCTCAACTCGATACACAATAGCCATTTCTCGACGCACGATGGCTTCTACTTGGTGCACGATGGCCTTCATCGCGTACTCATGCTCTCAACCCCTCCACCTAGGTTGTCGCATACCACACATCGAAATGAAAACCTTCAAGCCTAGGCCACTCTTGCTATATGCACTCAGAAGGTTTCCCTCAACCTTAAAAAAACCTAGCCATTGCATGGCTTCATCGCTCTTTCAATGCCTTGCCCTCATTGCTTCGCGCTCAACCATGCATTTACTTTCTGCTCAATACCCCAACACCCCCACACTTGGTGCCTTGTTCCCCCACTCCCGCGACTCCACGCGTGTGGCCGAGTGCTCACTCCTTATGGCAACCATCCTGCTCATGCGCGTCTGCTAGCACCTTGCCTATACTCAATTCTCGATGGCCCTTCCTCGCTACACGATCACGCAACGCCTATACCATGCGCCCAAGCCTCAGCGCATTACTTGCATGTGTGCGCTAGGCTCAGCACCTAGACTTGCGCCAACGCCCAGTACACCTTGCCCACATGTTCACTAACCTTGCAAGTCCCTTAGCTGTCGCATGCCTTGTCAAAGCCTAACGACATTCCAATGCATGAGCAGCCTACTCACGCTAACACTTGGCCAGCACCCTCATGTCATTGCACGGCTACCTGGTACTCACACTTTGCTTTGCCAAGCATCACATTTCAACTCATAATGTCCTACTTGGCCGCGTCTCTTACCAACACATGGGCCTTCATTTGTCCAACGTGCCCTTGCCAAGTAGCATATTTTAAACTTCAATTGACCTTGGTAACATATCAATACTAGATGTTTGTATGTTTCAATACTTGGTCATTACCCAAAACCTTCACTTTAACATTTAGTCCTTTAGGATTATTTTTTTCCCAATTCCTAAGGCATTCACCTCTTCTTATATTCCCCTATAGCTTCTTAAATAACCACGCTTTAGCCTAAATTACAAAGATACAAATTTGGGGTTTCACACATGTGAGCAAGGGTATCCTATACAAAAAGTTTGTATAAGACTGGACCACAAAATGAATAGTCTCTCTATAACATCATTGCTATAAGAGACTTACATTGCACCATGATGACCATAGGTGACTTACCTGAATCCTGATAAGTTGTTAACTCCTGCCTATGAGGGTGGTCCTTTGATGTGCATGGGTGAGAGTGGTCAGATTCGCTAATTCAATATGCCTACTATTTTGGGGATCCGTCTGATTAAGGAGTTGGAGAAGTAACAACACAAGAAGGAATTCACTCTTTCCCTATTGGTAGGGCAAGTAGAGAAATTGTTCCCTTAATAACTAATTTTTGGTCTTGAATAATGAGGTCTCACCCTCCCATTAGCCCAAGAGGATTTGGTTATAGTTGCTAATTGTTCATTAGAGAGATCAATGATACTTAAGGAGTTACATGTAACTACTGAGGCAAAAAAGTAATTTTGGTCTAGCTGTACTTATGAGCAATTTGTGAAAGGTCAACATATTGTTGATTGGTTATATCCAATGGACATAAAAATATATTTATAGTGGGAAGAGTGCAGTTGTTGATCTTTAGTAGAGTGACAACCAGTGAATGAAGGTTGTTAATTTGATTAAAGAATTTACTTAATTAGTCAAGTATCATTGGAGCTTCAATCTATAATTCCATAAGGTCCCCTCATTAGCTCAATTAGTATTAATGAGAATCGAATTAATTTTGGATTAATTTGAATTGTTCATATTAATTTAAGGAAACTAATTATATAAGATATAATTAATGTAATGTATGTTTGATATTATATATATAATATATATATATATTATATATATATATATATATATATATGATTGTGTGTGTGTGTGTGTATGTATATATGTATGTATAAAATTATATGACATATAATTAATATAATGTATATGATACATTATAATTTACTAGGAGAAACAAATATTTGAATGTGATTCAAATATTAATTATATGAATATGATTCATATAGAAACTATAGGTTAAAATTAGTATGAATGTGATTCATATTAATTCTATAGGTTACATGAGAGATTAATAAACTATAGATTACAATATATGTGATATAATATAAACTATAGGTTATATGTTATATGTGATATAATATATAGTTTTATTAATAAATTACTAAAGTCAATTATTATATATTTTTATTTTAAATTCAAGATAATTCTATATTTGTTTTTTTAACTTTCGCCTTATTTATCTCTCAACTCCCCATGTACGTGAAAATGAGTTTTCACATTTTGATAGATTTTTTCACTCTATCTTCTTCCTCCAATGATGGTAGGTAGACACACTGTGAAAAACTCTCTTCGTAATTCTCTAAAAAAAAATAATAATAAAAAATTCTCCTTCCTTTCTCAAAATTCATCCAATTCGAGCTCACAACTCCATAGCGTTTCTCGTCCTAAAGAATGATGAGGAAGCCCTCGTGGTGGTGTCGTTGGGTTGCTGCGTTTTCATGTTGATGAGATCGGGGAAGGATCAATCTTGTGGTGAATGGAGAGGAAATGCAAAGAGTAATTGTCTTCAAGGGTGAGTATCAATTCTCTTCTTTTTCATCTCTATAAAGCTTGTTGTTTTAAGTTTATCTATCCTATGAAAATTAGTTTCATAAATCTTCTCTGTATTTTCTAGTTGTGTCTCAAATTGAAATTAATTTCGTACGATGTTCACGCGCGTCCTCTTGGGATTCAATTTCTTCACTAACAACTTCTCTTCCAATAGAAAATTTTGATTAAACACTTGAACAACGTAATCGACATACCTTAGTAACAATGACATACAAACCATGTCGCCTTTTATAGAACAATTTCTTTGATAAACTCCTTCTCATCCATGTTCTCACTTAAGTGAAATTATTCGAAACCAAGCTTCTTAAAGGAAACTGCTATGCATCTCCTCCACACGAAGATACGGTACATATTATGCACTTCAAAACGAGACCAACGTCAAGCTATGTGGTAGATGATGCGTTGTAAATATGATGAAATAATGGTGTATATTGCGATGGTGGTGTATGTGTTGTGCATGCAAGTTTTCTTAGCAAAATCTAAGTATAAATCCTACTAGATTGCCTGGTAAGCCCAGGGTCGAACATAGGGACTATGGAGACAGTATGCGACAGTGATTTCAGATTTTCATTGCGATGACAAATAAAACAATGAGTTGGTTGGTATGTTTGTTTAAGGTATAGATTCTATGCAGCGGAATTGAGAAAAGAGTTAATAACAACGAAAGTTACAATGAGTTCGCGGGGGAACGGGTTGAGAAGGGATTTAGCTAACACTTCCTAAGATTGCATTCACGTTATGCGATCATGCTACACACATACAACAGCAAGTCATCTCTCAATGCAAATGCTATAGCTCCTAGTTTTAGGACGCATGCGATGTATGCGATGATGTTTATAGGACTTATGTCTAAGCCTCTATTCTTATCTATGCGATGATGAATGATACATACGTACACAAGGCGACCGCATACCACCATAACCTATTTCTAGGGTGCATGCGATGCATGTTAGCAAAAAGAACTTATCTCTAAGTCTCTATCTCTTGCTTATTCGATTCTAATCTAACTTTCTCAAGCCTAGATTCTAACCTAGCTCTCTCAAGTCTAGGTTCTTTCTTTAGACTATCTCTCGAGTAGCTCTAATGGGGTGATGGACGCATACATAAGACAAGATGATCGCATAAAATGAAGATCATAGGTCATGCTAGCTAAGTACTTCTCAACCCATTCGGAAGTTTAGTTACACATGCATAATGTAAAGAGAGTGAACAGATGTAGAGATGCAAGTTTCATTTTATAAATGAAATTAGAATACAGAATGACAATGGAAAGTAAAGATAGGGGGCCTGGTAGCAATTTCTTGCTTCCCAAGGCTTTTACACTGTGTTTTTCTCTACTCTGCCCAAAAGAATATTCTTGCTTTCGCAAGAGTCGACCCTCTCTTCGTTCTCAATGCTTCTCGGCACTCTCTCGAGCTGACCAGGAACGATCTTTCGATGTCTTCTCTCTTCACTCGCCTCCGCCTTCTAAGTGTAAGAAAACTATGAACAACGGCTAATTATCTTCTATATGGTGAATTCTCTATATGGCTAAGCTCCTTTCTCTATGGTGGCATTCGGTATTTATATAGATCAAGGTGAAGAAGCTTTTCTCTCAAATGATTGCACTGATGGAATGTCATTAAATCTTTATCTGATGCAATGATTAATTGTCACCGAAAAGTTGAGTATACTTACTACAGTGTGTCGTTAATGGCTTGTCAACTAAATTCAGATTCGACCATCATCAGCTTTCTGTCCCATCGTGATTTATTAAGCTTTCACCTTGATGCGCCGTCTCTATGCGGCCACCTTCTTGAGCAGATCTTCGTGAACGCATACGATCGCATAGCCTTGCGGCCGCAATCTTTTAATGCGCTCGGATGCTGAATTCCTTGGATCACAATTCTGCCTTGCACCAACGCATTTTTCCTACACAAGATACGTAAATTAGCTTCTTTAATGCGATGGATGCATGAGATCGCAATGTTCTCATCTTAAAGGCTTTTGGACACGATTTTACATATTTTTACCGTCGTAATCCTACATTGTTTTATATCTTTGTGTTGTAATAACGTGCATTTATACCCGTTATCACACCCTCAAATTTAAAATAATGCTTGTTCTCAAGCATAAACTAAAGATTTTCTCTAGAAAGTCAGCCGCCTTTTTCTTTCCTAAATTTCTCAAGGTGCCTTATTCAAATCCTGTGTACCAAAATCTTCTTAATTCCTATCCTGGTCTCTTCTTAAAATATTTCTAAAATTTAGGGACTGCAAGTTTAACCTTCAAAAAGACTTTATTTGTTTCCAGGGCATCGCGTGATTTATTTCATAAAAAAAAAAAAAAATCAACTAGGGTGTTTTCAAATGATTTTTATCTTTGCGTAGTTTAGATATTCTTTCTATGACCTTGCACTGATTCAAGTGCCTAGCCTTCGTTTTGGCTTGCCCGCACGTGTGTCATGCAAGCATCCAACTACGAGCAAGGCGCTCTTTCTTAGTCTAAACTCATGCCCATTTTGGCAGCGGAGTTGTGATCATTTTATTTATGCGTTGATCATGATTCCTACCTTCGTTTTGGCTTGCCCCCACGTGTGTCATTCGGACATCCAACTACGAGTAGGATCCAATCGCAACGTTATGATTTTTTTTTAATGTCAAAAAATAGCAAGATTGAAAATAAATACTGCACCCCTAAATATAAACACAGCAATGTCCTCATTGCTGGAAGATTGAAAGAATTCATGCGATGTTCTTAGGAGGTTTCGTAAAAATCAGTTTGAAAGAAAGTTGGTGGACCACTACTTCTAGAAATATTTCATGAATTACTATCCTAAAATTAAGTTGATTCTAGTACATGCCATGAGAAATATAGGCATGCGTTTCATCATTGAAATCATAATTGGCATAGAAAACAATGCGGTAACATACTAAAGTAATCAATATTTAATGATTACGCCAACTAAAGAGGATGCGATGATAAAATTATCAGAGTTAAAAATGAGATGCGAGAGTGTAAAATTTGGAATAAGCAAAGTCAAGGATAGATACAACCCCCAAATTTGCTCTGTTACTTCCATCATTTGTGATCGCATCTTTCTTTGCGGCGAGCCAATTTCTTCAATTGCAGTGGTTGTCCGAACTAGTCGCGTCTTTCGGTTATCGTGTAGCTCCCCCTCAATCGTTCACCATGATCGTTGCAAAAAAAAAAACATTGAGAGGGTCAAAAATATAAACGACAGAGTGACCAAAATCGTTCACCACGATCGTTCACTACAATCACATCCTTCTTTTTTTTTTTTTTTTTGGTAGATAACG